>NC_071263.1:8486970-8786970 GCF_023375685.1 Ictalurus furcatus | reverse complement strand
AAGTGGTTAAAAATAAGTGGTAGGCAAACCTAATTTTACTTGATTGGCTGTGCCTGTCTAAGCACACTAGACATTATGCTCTTTAGATCACTGAAGAGAGGAAACGGTAGCAGCCTCAGAATGATAAACAGTACAGGGAACAGCAGGGCTTTCGACCTCCCGCCTGACAAATCATCATGAAACCAAATAGTCATGTCGGCATAGCTTTTTGCTTGTTGAAATAGTATTGTGATAACACAATGTCTAGGAGACATACCAAAAACAGGGTAGAATTTGCTCTAAGTTTATAATTTGTTCTCCAGCCACACAGTTAAAAAGGCTGTTAGTATATGATATACAGCCCTGCATAAATTTCCAAACATCTCCCAATCCACTCCACTTCTCTCCTAGTATCACAAGATAGCCCTGCATAAAAGTAAATAATAAATGTATGTTGAATAGACTGCTACATATAGGTGTGACACGGTGGCTAGCATTCACAGCAAATCTACCTTTATGCCACTGAATTGTGTTGTCTGTTTTGGTGGTCTCTTCACCCATATTAAAAAGCTCTTTTCAATATGTATGAAAGGGTGGAAACATAAGAAAGGCCTTGCTTCTTGGTGTGGCACATAGGAGCCTGCCCTCAAGTATGGCAATATTCTGATGACTGGCCATCAGAAGAGACAAGGCCATGAGCACCAAGAAGACTAGGGGCTCGTGGCCCTTCATGGCAGTGCACTGTGGTGAGGGGTACTGCTTAAGGTCTGCCCCATGAGATAGATGGGGTGCTTAAGCACCTACTAGGGGCTTGAGGGTGTAACTCTCCATCACTTCTGCAAGACAGTTAGAACCTCTGGGGTGGAACATGGGACCTATTTTCCATGACCTAAAAGTACAGAATGAATGGTTCTTTCATTGACGCTTACTATCACTGTGCAAAAAAGTGCATTCGGTGAGTGCACAGAGTGCACCAAAACCTGACTCCCACCCCATTGTTGCGAGTTAGCAGAATCCAGATAACTTAGCAGCCTCAATAGTGAAATTATGTCATACACCACGGGAAAACCATTCAACCATACTAGCTAGCTTATAGACACAGGCCCACTGGTTGGCTAGACAGAGGGGGGTGCGAAATACTTGGAGGAAATAGTGCCAAGGGGCAGAGAAATGAGACTGAGACATGAGTCCTGAAACAACACAGAAAAAGTTCATAGAGGTAACAAGTGCAGTGAGCGATATCTAATCGCTAGAAAGGTTAATACTGTCAACAAGGAAACTCAAAATTAGTGGGTGCCACTCATCTTAGAAGAGATGAGAGGAAGGTATCACTGGACCAGCTTTGGAGTTACCTGTAGCTTAGACCATATTCACAAGCTGCTCTATATCATGTACAGTTGGTCTGATGTGTACAAGGTGAGAAGAAGAATGGGAAAGATGGCTGTATGTTTTTTTGTTTGTTTGTTTTTTTACTGCATTATACTTAGTGGCTTTGTTGGAAGGTCTCCTTTGCAAGTCATTTTCAGCAGCCCTGGTGGTTAGGAAGTATGGTATAGAACAAGCATGATCTCAGGCTTCTTATTCTAGATTATAATGCTGTAAATATTTAAATTAGAGAATAATGACATTTAGTGGCACTTGTTCATAAGAGAGCTTACTGATTTGCTTTGTGGGCTGAGTGTGTGATGCCCACAAATAGTTTTAAAAACATTCCAAAAGCTTTTACTTTTGAAATATCTAAACTATATATACTCAGCAAAAAAGAAATGTCCTGAAAAACCTGAAAACTGTTTGTGCCACTTTTAGCAGTTATAACTGCAACCAAACACTCCTGATAACTGTAGATCAGTCTTTCACGTAATTCTAGGACTAGGACTTACTCCTATGCTTTGTATCATTGTCTTGCTGCATAATCCAGTTGTGCATGAGTTTCAACTTACAGACTGAAGACTGTAAGTCTCCTTTAGGATTTTCTGGTAGAGAGCAGAATTCATGTTTCCCTCAATTATTGCCCAGTTGCCCATGCCCTGAAGCAGCAAAGCATCTCCACACCATCACACTTCCACCGCCATGCTTGACCGTAGGTATGATGATCTTTTTGTGGAATTCTTTGTTTGGTTTACATCAGATGTAATGGGATCCCTGTCTTCCAAACAGTTCTACTTTCGACTCATCAGTCCACAGAAAATTCTCCCAAAAGGTTTGATCATCATCATAGTATGTTTTGGCAAATTTCAGATGAGACTTAATGTTCTTCTGGGTTAGCAGTGGTTTTCACCTTGCCACTCTTCCATGGCTGCCATTTTTGCCCAGTGTCTTTCTGATAGTGGAGTCATGAACAGTGACCTTTATTGATGCAAGAGAGGCCTATAGGTCCTTTGATGATGTCCTTGGCTCTTTTGTGACTTGCTGGGTGATTAGCTGCTGTGCTCTTGGAGGAATTTTGGAAGGTCGGCCACTTCTAGGAAGGTTCACTACTGTACTGAGTTTTTCTGTTTGGAGATAATGGCTCTCACTGTGGTCCTTTGGAGTCCCAGAGCCTTTGAAATAGCTTTGTAACACTTCCCAGACTGATGTATTTCTATCACCTTCTTCCTCATAATTTCTGGAATTTCTTTCAACTTTGGTATAGTGTATTACAGGGTAAGACCTTTTAACCAACTTCATGCTGTTGAAAGAGTTCTATTTAAGTGTTGATTTGATTGAACAGGGTTTGCAGTAATCAGGCCTGGTTGCATATAGTCCAGCTTAATGCCATTTTGAATGCAGTTTCATAGATTTGGGTAATTAGTAACTATGGGGGCGAATACATTTTCACACAGTTGGTGTTTGATTTATTTTTTTGCTTCAATAAATAACAATCATTTAAAAACTGCATTTTGTGTTTACTCAGGTTGCCTTTGTTTTATCTTCGATTTTTAATTTCTAGTATGACATATACACAAAAACAAAAGAAATCAGCATGGGGCAAATACTTTTTCACAGTATTGTACTATAGATACTATAGATATTAGGCTGACTTAACAAGCCCCAGTTCATGATGATGAAGTGATAGTTTGTCCTGCTCATTTTCTCTAACATTTACATGCATTTTTAAAAAAGTATTTTGTTTCTAGTAGGTTAGACTACAATCAGTTGGAGGGTCTTATTCATACATGTGAAAACTGCAGGCATATCTTGTGACTCCAAAATATGAACCTAGTTCCTTATGTGATGATATTGTCTATCTGCAACTTACAGGGTTCAAGGCCTTGATGTAGAGCTGAAATTAGGTTAACGATATTGGGATGTTATCCGATTGCAGGACAGCTTATAGCTTTTTCACATGGCAAAGAACACAGCAATGCACTCTAAGTACATTATGGGCATACCCAGAGAGCATTGTGGTAATTATGGGCTTAAGATTTACATCATAAAAAAGGAGTTTCCTTTTCTTGAAACTATCAGACATAACTGCTGTATGGGTGACCAGAAGCACAGTTACTGATAAGTATAGAAGGAACTCATAGATTGGCAACTCAATTCTAAGTCTGGCAGTGTTTTAGAACTGTTTCCACTGGTTGTCAAATGTAACAAAGGCATTTCCTGTGTTTTAAGCCCCCTCTGTACAAGCACCGTTTCACAATTTCTGGGAACTGGATTTTTTTTTTATATTTTAAAGTTAAATCAGTCAGAGTGATGTAACTACTGATTCCAGATAAGATTATTCATCTGGATCACTCAGATTCTCACAGCTGTTCAACTGAATCACTTAGAAGATTTAAAGATGTATCTACTGCATCAGAAGTCATTCATATTATGCCTTCAGGAGCTTTGTACAACATACTAGACAATACAGGGCTTTAGTATTATGCATGAGAAAATGCAAAAAGAAGAAGCAAAGGCATGTGAATATTTTAAATAGGGTTTGATCCAATTGGCTGAGATTTTGGTAAATGCGAACATACAGTATGGTAATGAAGTACATGAAATGAACTTGCCTTATTTATCAGAGCAAGATGTAAAGCAAAGTAGCAGTAGCAAAGTTTTATTACCTACATTTCAGCATAATATGGCACTTCAAGTGTATGATGGACAGGAACCTGAACTCATGACCTGGTACCTACTACAGATTTTACACTAGATATTTCTTCTTAAGACAGTATTGCAAAGACCTTTATTTGTCCTGTTACCTTGGATACTACATGCTGTGTAACATCACACACAACATTAATATTTTGAATAACTTCCAAGTCAGGGTGCTTGGTTAGTCTGTGACACATTGAGCTTACCAGAAATACATAGTTTCTCACATTTTTTTCCTGACTTTCTGACTTCCATTCCTCCAAATGGCTTCAAATAGACAATTTATCAGGGGGGCTCATGAGTATTACAGCAGCCCAAATCTGTGCTAGCTGATTCAGTGCAAAGACATGCCAAAAGTCAACACTTTATCTTAAATGAAGAGTGGGAGTGAGAACTGCATTCCTCAGAGACTATGACTCACTGACTCAGCAGCTGGGCCCTTTCAGGCCGCCCATGAAGCAAAGTCTCCCAGTCTCATATGACAACCTTTCAACTTCCTCCCCTTCCTTTTATAGGCATACTTATACAACGGAAGAGAAGCTTGTTCTTTTAAGCAGGATCTCACCTTGTTTTCACACATTTTAATTTGTAGTCAACATTAGGTGAACACAGCAAAAAAAGAGCAAAATATCAACTGAGAAAGCAGTGAAAACAGCAAGAGCAAGATATATTTGTCATGTACAAACAAGTGTGTAGTTATTTTTGTTTGGTACATACGTACACAAGTTGCTATTTTCATGTTCATAAATAAAGGCAGCACTGCTAAAGTACATGGAGTGATATAAGGGGGTGCAACATTTAAAATGTACTGGCACAGTGGTATTTTCAAACCCCTTTTGGACCAAAAAGTGCACACCCTCACAGTGTCGACACAATGGCAAACATTTTCAAACTTTAAGCACAGCCTATCCTATTTTATATAACACAAGTTACATATGTAACTGTGATTCTATGAACACCACATACCATAACCACAGTGTTTGAACACCTGGATCCCTTCTGGGATGCATGCACACACATGCCGAGACCTCTCCACAAACTCACATGCTGACTATATGACATAATGACCAAAACCATGTGACATAATTTTTTTTTAAACAAAATTTAATTAAGAAAAAAAATACTTGTCAGTGGCTAGCTGTCCCTATAACCTTCTAGCTGACATCTTGACCAGTTGCCGGTGGTTCAGAGTGATGGGGAACCTTGGAGGTTATCCAGTTTTCATAGAACCACAGACCGCCTGGAGTATTTTATCACCTGGATAACTGATAGCAATATGTCAGAAGGAACCAATTTACCCTAGGACTGACTGAAAGGGTGAAGAGATATACCACCAGGAGGGTGATGTTAGTCTTAGAATTTGGAAAAGGGATACCCCACAGATGCAGGAAGACCTCTGATATCCAGACTGGCTGGAGTGTGACAAGGGGCAAATCACTGTGTTCAGGCTTAGCAAAAAGCCCATAAGTTTTCTTGTCCCAGGATCTATTTGATTCCATGAAATAACAGGATTTGGGTTAAATACAGAGATAGGAAGGTATACATCCAAATTAATGATTTTGATTCTGTACTGAATCTGAGTCTGAACAAGTAAGCAGACAATGGATGTGATGGATGAGGGTTAAGCCTGACTTTGGAGAGAGTAATTAGCTTATTCCAGTCAAGTTAAGGAATTTGATCTGGTTGTGTGAAATGTGGTCAAGGAAGATGATTTAAATTGGCTACAGTGTGGGAAATATTATTTGTACAAAGTAGTTGCAGTTGCTGTGATCTTAACCTCAAATGCACCAAGAAAATTTTGGAATTTAAACAGCAGCGATTTCTGAGAAATAACAACTACTGAGAAAATAAAAACCATCCCCAGATCAACCAGTGTCTTGTTATGGGACATCTGAGTCTCAGGAAGTATATTTGACCTTTGGATGGCTAACTAACCATTTGGGATTGATTATAAATCCTCTTCCTGCATCTTTTCCTTTAGTGCAGGAGCACAGATAGGTTTAGTGAAGGTTTCTCACTGTCACTTAGAGTAAGAGTAGGCAAGATTCAACCATTCTTGAGCTTCAATTCAATACAATTACATTTTATTTCTAAAAGGCTTTTAACTATAGACACAAAGCAGTTTTACAGAAATTGTGATATTGGGATTGTAATTTATTACTCTTCCACAATTGCATACTATTTAATCAAACAGTACTAAGTGTGTTGAAAGGACGTACATTATAAGCATAGTCTTTATGATTCCAGTGCAGCTCTCACATTCACAGACTTTCACTGTAAAAACCTATTCAGCTAAATGTCATGAAAAAGTTAAATATTTACATAGGATTCAACATGTTCTCATACAAAAGTTCAAACTTTTACTCAAGTACAAGTTAAACTACTTATAAAAATAATTACTGAAGTAACATTAAAAGTAATAATGTTATTAATTACTTGAGTAAGAGTAATAAAATATCCAATGAGAAGACTACTCAAATAGTTACTCATTACTTCAGATCTGATTAAAATGAAGGGAAAATCCTGAATCTCAGACTACATGGAGAACTGTAAGTCACATCTCTCCTTGAATGTCTGTCTGTTCTGTTTATATGATATAAAACCTGGGTTCAAGATGAAGCACCATATCCCTGTCCTGTGATGGTACAATAAAACAGAACCTGTCATTTTCAACACAAAATCTC
Organism: Ictalurus furcatus; assembly: GCF_023375685.1. NCBI lineage: Eukaryota > Metazoa > Chordata > Actinopteri > Siluriformes > Ictaluridae > Ictalurus > Ictalurus furcatus. The sequence continues at coordinate 8,780,242 of NC_071263.1, read as the reverse complement.
ACACACACCAAAAAAACAGAAACATTTTCCCAACAGCTGACTGTCTTTACTTTCACATGTTAACAACACAACCTTGTCAACGTTTTTATTTAAACAAGGTAACAGAGAACAAAAGAGTAGACTATGTGTGTGTGTGTGTGTTCGTCACGCTCTATTCTTCCCCCTCTTCAGCCATTATCTTCCAGGACTGAGCAGTATTGTGAGACTTTCCACCTCATAATACGTAATATAAACTAATTATTCATATTACTACATATATTCATTAACATTTAACAGTAATGGAGTAACGCCACCAAATGTAGCGAAGTAAAAGTACATTTCTTTGACTACAAATTAACTTGAGTAAGAGTATAAGTATGGCAAGTTAAACCTACTCTTAAAAGTAAATTTTTTTTATCAAAAGTTACTCAAGTAAATGTAATGAAGTAAATGCAGCACGTTACAACCCACCTCTGGTCTTCTTTTTTTCCCTTTCGTTCTTTATTTCTTTGAAATGGAGATATGTGCAAGTCCTTTTTTAAATCCTGGTCACACAGTTATCATTTTTGTTGATGGCTGCTTGCAAATTTTCAAATTTAGTTTGTTCTATTTCACAAAATATAAACACAGCACGACCCTGAATAGGGTGACTGTAAACTACTCCATCTATACAGGACAGTTGAGGTAAATTTGCTATTTTATTGTGCCTGCTAGTTTGCTTACTATGCACATTACTTATAGAGCTAATTAACCTTACTTTATGATTTTATGCATAATTAAGGGTTGATTTTATATATAGATAGATAAGGTGGCTTAGTGGTTAATACATTTGCCTAACACCTCCAGGGTTGGGGGTTTGATTCCCACCACTGCCCTGTGTGAGGCCATGTTCTCCCCGTGCTGCGGGGGCTTCCTCCGGGTACTACTGTATTTGCTGCCAAATGCAAGTACATGCAAACATTTGCTATAATCTGTTCTACCCTTTTTGCCTTTCTTGAAAATGGCCAATTGTGAGTTCAAACGTCACCTTATTTCTAACTCAAATCATTAGGACTCCTTCCATCACTTATTGTATTATGTTATACTCATTAATTGATGAAATTTATCAAATATAATTTGGGTAATATACCCTGATAAAATTAAACACATCCTATGTTTGCATGATGCTCAAGCTTGATTGGACGACATAAATTAGGTTGGACATTAATTTGCAAAACATGAGGTAGCAGAACACAAGGGAGAGGTGATCCAGCAAGCTGACAGCAAGTTCTATAAAATGCCATCATAGAACTAGGGCTAAATAATGTATGTTGATCGTGGTGATACAATGATGCATTGCAGCCATAACATTTCGGCAATGCTGTAAGAGTCTGGGTTTTGCAAAAGTACATCATGACCTTTTTATACAACAGTTCGTTCTGGTTCACTAATTTGATTAGTCGTGCGGCATTCCAAGAGAGTTTATATTTAGTATAACCGCACTGGGACGTTTCACTGTTTAACATGCCACTTGTCCTTGGTCACCACATAAAATCAGTCCACACAGAATTTTGTAGAGCTTTTTGTAATTGTTGCAGCCAAAAATGCTTTATTTTGCTGTGCCTTTTATTTTTTTAATTTTTTATTTTTTTTAATTTGTGATGCAATTCTGGTATCATCTTCTGTACATCCTGGATACACTGTCTGCAATTACATATTCCCTTCATTTGCCATTGCCTATGTTTGCCGAAATTGATTAGATTTCATTCTGACTATTTGCTTCAAAACAATATTTTGGTGTGATTGGCCACTGTTACTGACAGAAGAGAGTAGGCCATCCCTCCCACCCAGAGAGCACAGACAATTTTGCTCCCTTAACTCAATCTCTAGACGACCGACAATATGGCGAGACTGGCTTTTTCTGGCCAAAATATTTTCCTCTCTACTTTCCTTTTTAGTAGTTGTCTTTCTCTTGGGAATCTCCAGCTAAATTCGAATTCTTTTTGATTGCAAGTATGTACAGTGTTTGATGTATACTTTTAGTATACTAATATACAATTAAGCTACATATTCAATACAGACTGACTGCAGTTCAAGATAAATTTCCACACTTTTTAATGCCTTCACATATAGCCTCAGGCAGCAAACACTCAGCCATTACAAAATGCTTTCAATCTCCTAGCAGATCCAGCCTTTTAATCAGCCTCAATGAAAAATGTGCAGCCAGAGAAGTCTTAAATTACAACCAGAAGGGACTTCTGGATTTTCATATTTGAAAAAATTGGAGCCATATTTTCTCTTCCCCCAGTTTCTTCTTTGTGACAAAGTCACAAGAAGTATCTTTTGCATGCCAGGGGCTGTTGCTCTTGGCTCCTATTTTGTTCACTCCCTTTGGCCACAGTGAGAACAAAGCTGGATGTTGAGGTCAGTGCTGTCCCGGACAACTGCCTCAGGCTAAACAAATTCTTGAAAATATTTTGCAGGGTTTTTTCCCTGTCTCTTTATAAACAGATTTCTGTGATATAAAAATGAAGAAAACCATATTTAGACTCATATTTGATGCAACTGATGTCCTTTAGTCTACACAATACACCTATTTGGTAGACCTCTCTTTAGAGTAAGTCACCACAAAAAATGTACATGTACATGTGTAGAGATTGTTTGTCTAACATATCCCAGCACCTATCCTAATACAGGGTAATCAATCCATGTACAGTAAGTATCACTGTTGAATCACTGACTGATACTTGATCAAATTTGTCTACATGTTTGTATATGCTTGAAGATATTTTTGCACAAGACAGGGAGTTTAAGGCATTGCTGAGTGCATAAGTGGAGAGCGTAAACAGTTAAAGTAGCTGTGTAAATATTGTAGCAATAGTAATAAAAGTAGAGTTTGTTATTATGGTCGTTTGCTAAATGTTTAATGTAGAGACACTAGAATAAAACACAATGTTGGGTAAATTTTCAGTTGTTCTAAGCTGCTTCTGATTGATTTCAGTAGAGTCGTTAATCTGGCCAAATAGGAATGTTGATGTAGGACCTGTTTTTTCCACCCTCTAATAAAAACCATTCTCATGAGAACTTTTTTTTTAAAATAACTAGCATGCCTAATGACAGACATTCTTGAAAATGTTTTTTTTTTTTTAAAGAAACTTGCTATCAGACACGGTATGTCCTATTCCTCTGGGGTGTAAACATGAAAATCTTGTTGTCATCCATCACTATGTTGGGCAATATAAATTGCATGCTCAATAATTACTCATCATTCATCATTATTACTTACTCATTATTATACTCATTATTATTATATACTCATTATTCATCATTCATCTTGCCTTTCACTAATAGGCTACTGAGAGAGTAAAGTAAAAGTGTCCCTTGCTTACCAAATCAAAGGTATACTATACTGTATGGCTGAAAGTTTTTGGACACCTGACCAATCAAACCTATATGTGCTTTTTGAACATCCTATTCCAGATTTAGTCCCCTTTGCTGTTATAATAAGGCTTCTGGAAGGTAGCCTGCCATCAGGAGCAACATGGAGTTCAGAGTCTTGCCAAAGGACACTTCGGCATGTGGAGGCATGTGGGCCGGGATTTGAACCGCCAACCCTGTGATTAGTGGACAACCTGCTCTACCACCTAAGCCACAGCCGCCATATCATCATAGACCTTGCATTGTGCACAGGGACATTGTCATGCTGGAGCTTCTTTGGATCCCTTAGTTCCAGTGAAGGGAAATCATAATGCTACAGCATACAAAGTCATCCAATATAATTGTGTGCCTCCAAATTTTGTGTCAACAGTTTGGGGAAGGCCCACATATGGGTGTGATGGTCAGGTGTCCACAAACTTTTAGCCATATAGTGTAAAAGGCAAATTAAACATACACTATAACATTGACTGTGTCCCAGGCCTCCTTGCCCAACCTCAATAATGATCTGGTGGCTGAATGAGCAAATCCCAACAGCCGCACCCAGCTAGTGGAAAGCCTTCCCAGAAGATTGGAGGTTATTATAACGGCAAAGGGGGAATCTGGAATGAAATGTCAAACAAGCACATATAGTTATGATGGTTAAGTGTCCACAAACATGTGGCCATATAATTTAATAATGGTTCATTTCTGTCATATTTTATTTGTGTGTGTGTGTGTGTGTGTGTGTGTGTGTGTGTGTGTGTGTGTGTGTTGCATATGCTCCCAGTTGCACTGGTATGCTTTGTATAATGAACATTTGCTGATTTAGGTAGATATTTTAAAAGCAGCAAGTGCTTAAATTAAGAATATTACACATTCCCAGTATTGTATTCACCTAATTCAAAGGGAAGAAACTAACAAATTACAACTGCAGTCCTGCTACAAGGCTTAGATATCCTGAACATAAAATGTTATGCTCTTTTATAAAAATGCAGCACACAAAATTAAGATCACATTTCCCCTGTGTTCCCACATGTTCATCTTTTTATTTTTAATACAAAAAGCTTCAGTATGAGGCAATCACATGCTCCCCCCCCCCCCCCCAAATACCTATGCTCATTGCACTGTGTTCTGTCCCTTTTTTGAGGTTTGTTGGGGGGGGGGTCATTATAAAACAGTCTTTTTCTTCATTTAACAGATGGTTTAAAAACATAAAAAGAAATGAAATCTGCAAACAATTAACAAAAATAAAAAAATTCATTCCCAGCACAGCTGTAGATGTTCCTTCCTACTGAGCCAAGACCTTTTGTTGCAGCTGATATTCATTACACAGCAGATACATTATTATTAAAAAAAAAAAAAAATTGAATCATAAAATGTGTATAGTGCAGAAGGGCAACATTATTTACTCAGTAGCACCAGACAAAGCTACTTCTTAGAAGCTAAAGATTACTCAAGGTTTGAACTGACAGTTTGAACTCTATTCCTTTCTTTGGAAAAAGGAGCATCATGCCTTGATGTCCAGAACCCTAGATTGAGACATGACACTGTAACCTCAGTCACACCTCCTGATTGCAGAAACATAGTGGAAGACTATAGTGATTTTTAACAGCAAACCAGAATTTTTTTCTAAAATGTCATGTTGAGTGTCAGAATCAGGAAAGTGTTCATAAACACTCCACCCCCCACCCCTTTTTTTTTACTATATACTTTTAAATTGGACACCTTTCCATGTCAACAGAAGACAGTTGTGGTTACAGGCAATCAGGTGAGATAAATGGTCTGAAATGCTCTGTCTTTGCAGTGCCCATTTCCTCTCAGCTAAATAGCTAATTGTCATATCAAATAAGAATTTAACAGGTTTAGCTTGTTAGTTAGCTAAGATGCCTAATTTATAGTGCTTTAACAAGCGAACATTGCCTGTCTAAAAATTACATCAAGAAACTTGCTATCTAATGCTAGATATCTAAGTCATGTTCTTACTGAAAAGTTGCCTATAAAGGACACATCTAGCTAGCGAACTACAGTATCCTCCAAAAGCATCGGAACAGCAAGGCCAATTCTTTTGTTTTCACTATACATTGAATAAAAATGAGAAGAAAATGTTAGGGAGGGACAATTTGGGAAGAAATCCATTCAGAACTAATCTCTTTGTGTGGTAGGGAGGATAGATCACACAACTGAATAGCAACATACTGATCTACCCGGCAGGACATCAGCTAGCATACACTTGCTGCATGTCTCATAAACTGTACAGAAATGTCCACGTCTGAAAGAAAGAGATAAATTTCACAAATAAAAACATAACAAACTTGAAGCAACATTTGCACATGAGTCATCCAAAAATTCATGCAAACTTTGTTGTTTTTTTTTTCAAGCTAATGTTATTTTATCAGCTAACCCGAGCTGGTGTGTTTTCGCTAAACTTGAAATACAATACAAGTCAAAAGAAACCACTGCTGGCCTGTACTTATTAGAGAAGTGACACAGAGTTGCTAATCTTAGATTGTAAATTAAATGATTGATTGACATGCTAAAGATAAGTGTAAAGTTTAAAGTGTCCTCAAATTTAAACAAATATATAAGAAAAATAAGAATACATGTTTGAAGAAATGTGGTACACTTAATGTGAGATATGATGGGAGAAAGAAGCAGAAGTGTAGTATAGAGACAACTTGGAGTTGTGTGCGTGTGTGTGAATTATTGAGAGAGGGGAGTGGGTGAGAAAGAAAAATCAGAACTTGATTATTTCCCCTTATTCAACCTCACAGATACAGAAGACCTCCAATGACAAGGATGGGCCACTGAGTGCAAATAAAGCTAGTGCATCCCAGCAGAATATTCTAAGTGCTTCAAAGTACAAAAGTGACTCCAAAGAACATTAGAACAAGGAGGAGGCCATTGCAAAATGGATTGGGGGCACAGGATTACCAATCATGAAGATCAGGACTGCTGCCCAGAGAGTATCAATTGGCTTGTGGACAAAAAAAAGGACTGACAGCTTCATTCCTATTTCATGCTACTTTGTGTTGAACAAAATAAAACTGAACACATTGTTGTCCCTTGAAGAAGTAACACACTCACACACTGCACAGTCAATCAAGGCATGTATGGCATTACAGCCAGTGTTGGGTAAGTTACTCAAAAAAATTACTACTTTAAATTTTTAAATTGATGACATTACTGATTACTACATGTAAAAAGTAATCAGATTACTAATTACTTTAATTTCAAGATATTTTCAAAACCTATCAAACCTACAAAAATATACTACAAAGTGAAACTCATAGTTCTTTCAGTAGTTTTAGCACACATCAATGTATGACATGATCAGAAAAAGTTGTATTTATCATATAACTAGCCTCGGGTGTTGTCACTGTTTGTAGAACCACCAGACCGATAAAATATAACACTTTTATAACTAGGCTTGTTTGGTGTCGCTAGCCAAGGGGAGGCACAACTAAGCTATCATTGTATGGGTTTAGCTGCTACAGTGCCATGCAAAGTACATTATCTTTCCTTACGCTCTGCTCATATCAACTGGAAGTCATATAGACATTTACTCAACTTGTTTTCCTGCTCAGCATCAGAGGATGTTACTGTTTTTTTTTTGTTTTTTTTTTAAAAAGATCAGCATATATCCATTTTTCCTCACACTGACTGTGTGAGCTAGCGTTTGGCAGAATTGAGAGGTGTCAGCCAATAAGACACGAGTGTTTTCGCGTATTTTCCTGTAAACCCTGTCTGATTGGTCTCACTTCCGTTCAGTGAAGATATAAAATTACAACACTGCTGTGTTCTTTTGCTGACGTTCAGTTACTTTGTAACACGCTATACCCAACTCTGATTACAGCCAATGCAGTTTTTCTTTTTAATATTTAATAGTTACACTTCTGCTTGAAAGAATGTAGAATGTCAAGCAAGTTGTTATAAACAATTCGTATCTAATTTGGTCTTTTATAAAAATGAGAACTGGTTTAATTTAATTTTAAGATAAAATTAAGATGTTATTTATCACAACAGTTAAATTTGTGTCTGTATTGCACATTCAAATCTTAATACCATTAATAATAATAGGTTAATAGATGTTTCCCCTAGAAAATGCATTTGGAAATTCAAGAGAAATGCTTAAATAATGCATTACACTTTAACTAAACCCATTAGATTTTAGTCAACTAAATTTCCTGTAGATTTAGTCATCTAAAATCTTATGATATTTAATCGACTAAAACTAGACTAAAACTAAAACAATGCAGACGACTATAATATGACTAAAACCTAATGGAATTTTAGTCAAAAGACTGGCTAAAACTAAATCCAAATTTGCTGTGAAAATTAACACTGGCCCTGTGAAAGATGTCATTAAATGTTGTTTTGGGGTTTTTCTTTACAGCTCTCACAATGTTTCTGTCATCAACTGCTGTTGTTTTCCTTGGCAGACCCGACCTGTTCAATGTTTGGCTGTTAGTACACCAGTGGTTTCTTTCCTTTTCAGGACATTCCAAAGTGTTGTATTAGCTATGCCCAATGTTTGTGGAATGGTTCTGATAGATTTTACCTTGTTTCTCAGCTTCAAAATGACTTTTCTCCCATAAACAGCTCTCTGATCTAAATGTTGATATATCCTTTTTAACAACAAATGCAGTCTTCACAGGCTAAACCTAAGGCTCAAACCAAGAGTAGACCTTCAGAGCTAATAATTCTTTAAACAAGCTAATAATTCTTTAAATAATTTAACAGGGCACACCTGGGCAGCAAGAAACATCAATCACATTTTCCTTTTTTTTTATCACTTGAAGAAATGGGTGGGTTCTAACAAAAAGTGGCATGTTCTAAGTTAAAACATTTAGATGTAAATATGAGAAAATGAAAGCAGAAATATGGACTGTCAAACATTGTCATGTATATATAGAAATTTCACTTTTTATATACAAATTCCTTTGACCATCAAAATACTCACTGCAGTAGTTTGTTAGACATTATTCATTTTTACAAGTTGTATTAATTATTATAATTAACTTTATTTTCCTTGTTAAATGTTTCAGGATTTTGTTATTTTTGGGCTTCTGAATTTGTGACCGGACATTTGTGATTTCATATACAGGACTGCTACTACTTTTGTGCAAGACTCTAATTAAACAAATGCACAAAAATAAGCTTGGATTGGAAACCTCTTACCCTCCAAGTGTCCATGGATATAGGCTTCTACCAAATTAATAAATGTAAATGTAAATCTGAATGGTTAACTGTATAGCTCTAAATTTTAGAGGCACCCTATTGACTACATAATACAGTGGGCAGTTAACAAGATCAATAAAACAACCAACAACTGGCCATAGTTTACAACTGTGTATACATTATACATTCTATGTATAAAAAAAGTTATATTTTTGCAGATCAATCATCAATATTGTAAACATTCTTTTACTTAAAAAACAATTGAAAAAAAATCAGTGTTGATAATTTCCTTGAAGATTTCTTAAAAGCTAAATATACCCAAAATAAGCAAGTAAGAGCTCACATTCTATCATTTGCAGGTATGTGGTAATGAAGAAAACACATGTGGTAGTAGACATTTTTTAAAGTTTCCTTGCTTGCATTAATAGAGGGACTGGGTAATTCAGGTATATTAGACTGTTAGACAGTTCAAGCTAGAAAAATGATCACAGTAAAATCAAGAACGGACTGAGATGTTCTAGCAGTCTGAGACACCGGACACTAGAACATTGGACATAAGAAGCATGCGGTTTCACCCACTGCATTCCATTACTTCCTGTGTTGAGTGGTGATTCAATCCAGCAGCTTTGGTGCTCTGCACCCAATGTACCCTAAGCATGTGTGCTGGGACTGTGCACCTTCATGATAATCACATTGGATTATCATCAACCGCCAACTTTTGGACTTTCACAATTCACTATCCTGGCAAAATCATGTGTCTTGTTATGTAGCCCTTATTGTACCTTTCTAATGGAAATCTAAGCAGAACCAATAGCAGATAACAGGAAGGCCTACACCTGAGCTCTGTGTAGACAGCCATTTCCTCAATCCCCCCACTGATTTACAGAGGAGATGAGTTCACTCTTTCAATGGTTCCATTATGCATTGCATGTTAGGGTTTAGCACTTTGGAATGTCACCCTGCTGGCTTAGGTATGTATTCCATCTAGAATGTCACTGCCAGGTCGAGGAAAAAAAACACATCAGGTAGATGGAATAAAAAATAAGCTCCTGTATACTGACTAAATGGCAGGGCACTGCATTAGGCAGTGGTAGTAGTGAACTGTTTGGCACCATTTGAAAAGATGAGCTCAGGTCTATTCATCTTCCATTATGGTTCAAGCATTCTAGCCCAGGGTTTCTCAATTTCAGACTTATAGCGCGGCTGCCCTGCATTTTAAACATTTCCCTACTTATGGAGTGTATAATCACAATTATCTAATGAGACTAGTTTGTTGGGAATAGGATGGACCTGAAACTCTATAGGGCTGTGGAGTTAGAGAACCCGATGATCAAAGGTCAGAGTTAAATGCCCTTGCTCTCCGTCCTTACAGCCCTCTAGTGCAATGGAATGTAATCATCAGTAAACTCTTTCAATGTTCTAAAAGCTTTGAATGTCCTGAAAAGTAGATATCAGTAACAGAAGATATTAATGTTCAGGATTGTTCTTCAAAACAGAGTTTTTTTTTTATTATTATACTGTGCTCAATGGCTATGTTGTTTATGAACAGTCTTTAGCAAGCTTCAGTTCCTCTTTAACAGATAAACAGCACATTAAGAAAAGCAAAAAACTTTGATAGTCTCCTCAACATAAATCTTGCTCCGAGTGACCCCCTCCCCACCCAAAAATACAAATAAAAGCACTTCTTTAAATAAATATTGCGTTAAAATACTGCCCTCTAGTGCAATGGAATCTAATAATCACTAATATCTTTCAGTATTCTAAAAGTTTTGAATGTCCCGAAAAGTAGATATCAGTGACAGTGGGTATTAATGTTCAGGATCGTTCTTCAAAGCAGAAACAGATTTTTTGGAGCTCAATTGAATGCAACAAAGTGTAACCTATTCATGTGTCTTAAAATCTTGAAGGATGTAAAGCAAGGCACGGCCTATTCAGTGTTTACTCTAAGACTGCAAAGCTATCTGAGCAGGTTTAATGTAAATATCTATCAGAGCTCAACCACTTACAGGTTTATTGAAAGAAAGAAAAAACATCAAACCTAATAGAATGGCACTTTAGATGTCGAAATGCTGAATCCTATCACCTAAACTAAAAATTTCAGATGTACAAATTTCAGTGAAATTCAGTAAAAGTCAAGCTTCAGTAAATTTTCTTTGTACTCACATATGTATGTTAAAAAATACCAGTGACTAAATGGTGAAAGGGCACCTCCTAAAAGGAGTGTTGCAGCTCAGCCATTACCGCAGCTATGAAATGTCAATCACAAAATTTTTATTTAATTTGTGTGTGTAAATGAAATAAATAAGATATTTAACATATTCCTTATATAAATAGTGTAGAGTAGGTTCACATTAGCAGCCTCCTTATAGGGCTCTCACTGATACGAACTGATTTTCCTAACTGGATTGTTATGAATACCACTATTCTTGTGCAAATGCCCCTATGAACAATTTTATGAATCAATCCGTTTGCATCCAGCTTGATAAATGAGGGCCATTGTGTTAATTAATTTCATTTATATGTTAATGAATTCCCTGCCTATTATGTATAAAAATCATTCCATATGCATGTTTCCATATTTGTAGAAATGTAAAAACACTGTAATATTGCAGTTTTGTTCCCAGCAGTAAATGTCAGAAATGATCACTTTTTCAAAAGCTGTGTGCTGAGTCCTTAGCATTCCATTCCAAGAAATTTTGCAGGATGATGGGAGTATTATTAAACACAGGTATTCAACAATGACATCTCAGATTCTACACTAGCAAATGCTCTTTGTACTGCCCTGGTGGAATGCTCCACAGTAGTAGCACTGTGGTTAAAAAGCACACATGCTGGCTTCAGCAGGAATGAAGCTACCACAAACCATCTGGCCTCCACCAAGCTGGTTTACAGATACTGTGAAGCATACTTCAGCTTTGCTCGCATGATGGGGGAGAAACACTATCCACTGCCAGTGGCTGAGACAACTCCAGAGTCAAAATAACAGTTTGAGGATCCACCACAATGCGTCTGACTGTCGAACCACAGCATACGCTCAGAGCATTTGTTTTGACTGCTGAACATGTTGGCCTGCTGTTGCACTAATAATTATTTATCATACTGTGCTCAAGGACTATGTTGTTTACAGTCTTTAGCAAGCTTAAGTTCCTCTTTAACAGATAAACAACACATTAAGAAAAGAAAGAAACTTTTATAGTCACCACCAAGATCCAATTTGCTCCAAGTGACCCCCCCAAATAAAAAAAGGATGCTTGCAAAATAAATATCTCTGAATTTGGGGTTTCTCACAGCTAAAATAAAAGATCAGATCAGTCCTGCTGTCATGTAGACCAAGGAACTGCCGGTACAGCTTTGAGATGAAGTCATTAAGAGGAAAAAAGAAGGAGAAAGATATTAAAACATAGGCAAAGCTTTGAAACTTCTTAGAAGCACTGTGAAATCCGTTATAACAAAGTGGAAAATAGCAGTGGCTTTCTCCTTGCAACCCTACCATTCACACCGCTGTTGTTCAGTGTTCTATTGATGGTGGACTCATGAGCATTAACAGCCAATGTGAGAGAGGACTTTAGTTGCTTAGGAGTTACCCTGATTCCTTTGTGACCTCGCAGACTTTTACATGCCTTGGTCTTGGAGTGATCTTTGTTGGTCAACCACTCCTTGGGAGGGTAACAATGGTCTTGAATTTCCTCCATTTTTAAACAATCTGTCTGACTGTGGATTAGTGGAGTCCAAACCCTTTAGAGATGGTTTTGTAAACTTTTCCAGCCTGCTGAGCATCAAAACTTTTTATCTGAAGTCCTCAGAAATCTCTTTTGTTTGTGCCATGATACACTTCCACAAACATGTGTTGTGAAGATCAGACTTTGATCAAAATGTGTAAAGCTCATATAGACACACCAGAGACAACTGAAGCCTGTAATTGCTGCAAAAGGACAATTCACACTGAAAGGGTGAATACTTATGAATTAAGCAGTAAAGAATTCTGAGGACATCCAAATAAGGGGGACAAGGTGGCTTAGTGGTTAGCACATTTGCCTCACACCTCCAGAGTTGGGGGTTGGTTCCAGCCTCCACCCTGTGCACTTTTGTGTGCGCTTCCTCTGCTTCAGGAGTTTCCTCCAGGGGTATAAAATAATTTCCATAACATTAAATGTACTTTGGAAAACTGTGAAGGCCATCATCAACAAATAGAGAAAATGGAGCACCAAAGTGAATCAGCAAAAACAGGACATCCCTCCAAAATTTACAAAAGGAGAAGACAAGAAAAGACAAATTCTTACCAGGGAGGCTGCCAAGAGACCTATGGCAACATTAAAGGAGCTGCAAGAACATCCGACAAGTACTGATTACTCTGTTCAAGTGACAAGAATTTCTCATATTCTTCACATGTCTGGGCTATGGAGTAGGGTGGATAGACAGAAGCCCTGCCTCAAAAAAACAAACATCCAAGCTCAACTAAATCACCAATTCCAAAAGGTATAATAATACCATAAATCTGAAAGGTTTGTTTGGTGCAAAAAAGCACATCACCAAAAGAACACCATAACCACATTGAAGCACGGAGGTGGCAACATCATGGTTTAGGGCTGCTTTTCTTCAGATATAACTGGGGCATTTATCAAGGTGGAGGAAGTCATTAATAGCTACAAATACCAGTTGATTTTAGTTCAAAACATTCAGGTGTCTGCTAGAAAGCTGAAGATGAAAAAGGATTTCACCTTTCAGCATGACAATGAACGAAAGCAGGGCCCAGACCAGAATCCAATAAAAAAAATCTGTGGAGCTACCTGAAGCGGGCTGTGCACAGGAGATACCCTTAAAATTTGATGGATCTGGAACGTTTCTGCAAGAAAGAGCAGCAAAGTATTGCCAAATTAAGATGTGCCACACAGATAGACTCTTACCCAAAAAGACTGAGTGGTGTAATAAAATCAAAAGCTGCTTCAAAAAAGTATTAGTTTAGTGGTTTGTACACTTATGCAACCAGGTTACTGTAAGTTTTTTATTTTTCCCTAAAATGTTTGACTGTTTTTCACTTAATTTTTATACGTTGTAATTTCACATTGAGGGTGGAAAAAGTTGACATGATTTATATTAGTTTAAATTTTTTACATCACAAAAATTGCCATTTTAACAGGGGTGTGTAGACTTTTTATATCCACCGTGGCCTTGTTACATACTTTCAAAGGGGACTGTATTCTAAGAGGTCCAAAGGTAACTGGACAATTATATAAAATTATTCAGAATAGTACAGTATACTGCCGCAGACCATCAGTTTATTCAGCCGGTTGGCAATTACTACAAATTACCACAAATGTGAGTAACATAACATATTTATTAAGTTGGCTGCCAATCAAAGCCAATAATAATAATAATAATAATAATAATAATAATAATAATAATTAGATGGAATTTACATTTTGGGTCTTTGAGGCAATGCAAAACTTTGCTCTAAGCAAGCATTAAAGAGACAGTGACTATCAATGTCTTGCAAAATGGTTGATTTATTGAGGTTCAATAGCAAATCAAAAAAGGAGCAGCATTTAGTGTTCCAGAGACATAATTCCCAAAAATCATAGTGCAATCAGAACATAGTTTCCATTTTGATATTAATAAATTTAATTAAATGTTTCAACAATGTGTTTAGCATTAATTTTTAATTTTTAAAAATAGACAAAATGAGGTAAGAGAAGGATCTCGTGTCAGTGTTCATTCAAAGGAAATCTATTTCAGATTTAGTCCCTTGTATAAATGATTGATGTATTTAATTTGAAACCGCATTCCAATGTGGTAAACTTATCTAACATTGCTTACTGTAAATCTGGCAAGACAGCATTTCAGTTGGAAGAGGCATCTCCTTTTCAACTTCACATGCACTCATGCATATTGTCCAATTTTAATTAAGTATCCATTTATTCAGTTTCCAAAGCTAAAACCCAGCACATGTGGTATTAAAGTTCATTTTGCTGAATAAAAGGTTGATTGTGCTCACTTTCTCAGAGCCGCTGGAGTCTTCAGATCCAGGCCTCGGGTCCATGAACTTCCTTTATTAGTGTGAAGCTGTCTATAATTTTTCCAGACTGGGGACAAAAGAAAGATTTAAGTGACATGGTTCTTGTTGGAGTCATTAGTTTGACAATTTTCTATAAGTCAATACTTAAGAGTACAAAATATTTAAAGTATAAATTAATAAAAGTATGCTATAAAAAGTATATAGTGGTATACTGTTACTGCTGGAATATAGAACTACAGACATAAAACATTTTATTCAATCCAAGTGCTTACTGACATTTATTCAATCCAACTTACTGACATTTAATATGATAAAAAAAAAGTTCTGTATCATGTACCTACACATTGCCATACTCACACAAGGTTGTCTATATAAAAGCCACATCATTGCTCATGGCATAATTACTGTCCATAAATATTCACTCTCCATATTCATTATCTGTTATTCTAGTAGTGCGTACTGAATCACTATTTTTTCACTGTCCTGCTAAGTAAGGAAATATTTCCAGAGTTAGAATTGTACACCAAGTCAAACAAAATCCCATTTTCTACTTTTACCTGCCTAATGTTCCATCTATCCTAACATCCAACTAGTTTAGTTAAGAATTTATGTGATCATCGCTGTCAAACACAGCTTTTTTAATCACATTACATCACCCATCAGAATCTGCAGTAGAGAGACTGCTCAAATTCTCACACACTATAGTCATTTACTTACTCCAACTTATTTGCTCATCATACTTTATAAGCTATATATCCTCTAGGAAGCATTACAAATTTGACTGCTCATCTAGTTTTAGAACTTATCAAAATCATTTCATGGGACTCCCTGTTGCTTTAAGAATCAAATTCAAATCTCCTATCATTTCCCAGCCTCACAGTGCTCTGCACAAGTAGTGTTGGAACTCAGCATTTTACAGGGCTTTAATACTGATCCATGTCATGCAGACACTGAAATACCACATGAATGAAAGCACATTTGGAATTTTATTTGAGATCTGAATAACATCCAACATTTAAAAAAGAAATCTGACATACTATCGACAAAACAGTTAACATTAAATGTGAGTCAGCGTGTTTACATGGACAACAATAATCCACTCTTAACCCGATTAAGACGATGGTTTGATTAAGAAACTACCATGTAAACAGCAATTTTTAATTACCTTAATCTGATTAAGGTCATACTCGAAGTAAGCACTAATTGAATTAAGACATGTGGAGTACTCCTGTTTTAGTCGCATTATCGATGTGTATTACAGACATGTAAACACCTTAATCACATTATTAACGCCGTGTGAGAGTTTTCACCGCATTTTGCGACAGGACACGATCGCACATGGCAGTGCTCAACATTCTACGGCGAACAAGAGAGTACGGTTGCATCCCAAGCCGCATACTTGATTACTACAGGCCTGTAGTGGGGAAAAATAGATGCATCTTGGCTACTATATAGACGGTAAGTACGCGGTTTGGAACGCAGCCCACAGCTTCAAGCAGCTGTCTATTTGCACGTACAGCATGACAAATAATTAACTGCACTTAAAGCGTACATAAAAAAATTAAATAAAAACAACCAAAACTGTATACGGTACCATAACGAAGACGAACTGTATGTTGATGCGTGAAATTCCGGAGGGACGTCGGACGGCGTGGCGTGGTGACGTAATGATGCGGACTGTTAACCTAATTATGTTCTATAACATGTAAAACGGGAACATGAAAGGAGTATTCTAAAAGCAACTCATGTAAACACCTTAATCACAATATTGTCTTACTCAGAATAAGGTCAATAATTAGATTACTGCTGTCCATGTAAACGTAGTCATTGAAATATGTTATCTGTGTCATGAGCATTCACAAGAACCTCATGACATGTTTATGTAAAACGCTATTAATGTGAAATGTAGGCAACCTTCAAACCAATAAAACATGTATATTTTATCATTACTTTACTTAGTTAAATTTTTGCAGTTTGTTCAATAGATGCACCATATATTTTACATACTGCAAAATCAATAGACATTTTACAGACAGTGATTATTTTTTGCCAGGACCTTTTCTGTGAAAATTACCCTTATTTATTTTTATGTTTACACTACATACAAAATTGAGTTACAGTTTTAGCCACTGGTGACACTGCTGAGTGATGTTTACTACTCTGAATAGAGACCAGGGAGATATTGTTTTTTTTTACCTGGTCATCAGAGACCTGCTCCAGGTAGATGTGTGTTGAGTTGATGAGGTGCATACGTGTGTAGCCATAATCAGTACTTCTGAAGGCACTCCAGTCTCGAGGCTTGGGGATAAACCCATCGTGTTTTTCTCGACACCCCTAAGAAAGACAGAAACATTGGCCTTACTGTCCTTGGTAGTCTCCTGAGATATCTAGTATTTGACATTCTTTTAATTTAATTATCTCTTTTCAGAGCCTTTCAAATATATGGACTGTATCATTTTGATGCTTGGCTTGTTATTTATTTGGCTCATCACATGAGAAAAAAAAAACTCAGTCAACATTGAGCAGAACAGGGATTTTTTTTATTCTTAAATGATCAAATTCCTAGTAGATATTTATTTTAAGGTTTATGTCAAGTAATATTGGAGAAGGACTAGAAACTACGTTTCCCATCAACCACTGCACCATGTTACATGTCTCAATTCACCTGTTTCACGTTTAGATCATTAACACTGGCGTGTATATATAGTCACATTCTGCACATTGTCTTGCGTTGCTTGTTCTGTCTCCATGCATCATGCTATGCTTGTCTTTGTTCCATGTAAGTCTTGTGTTGTGCTTTGTTGGATACTTTATTAAACATTTCACTTATAGTCTGCATTTGCATCCGCCTCAAATCCCTGATGTGACAGTTTAAAGATATAAGCGAATTCATTTAAAGGGTTTTAAAGTCCTTAACACCAACTTGAGTCATCTTAATGCAGATCTATAAAAATGATTAAGCAATTAAGATGACTTAAATCAGATTCAACAAAAAAAACCGAATTCATGTTGCCTGAAAGAAAAACAATATGCCTCATGTATTTTTTAATATTAAATCTAAAGATATTTAATATCTTGGGTTTTAAATGTTTAGGTTAAAAACAATTACCTTATATTTATTATAATTCAGGCTATACATAATGAGGCTGTATAAATTCAGGGAAAACATCTGTGGAACGAAAAAGCCTGGATATAATCAAACCTGATGGATCGGGTGCCTGGATCTAATCAAACATAATCTAATCCTGGCCAATCAGAACACAACTCTGAGGTGAAAGTGTGTATCTGTTTGTCCAGCAGTTGCCTTACCAACAGTGTTTTGCCAAAGCCAGTCACATTTTGTTTCTGTGCAATTAATATTTATAATATTTCTTTCCTTTACTTCATCATAAGAAAACCTTATAGTCTGACTTTATCCCCCCCCCACCCCCCACCCCCCAGCTGCCCTTTACATTGTGTAAAGGCTTTATAAATAATGGAACAATACAAATGGTCCAAAATTACATGGAAAAATCCAAGTCCACTAACTACAGCAATCAATCTGTTGAACCCCATGTCTCCAAGGACTCTACTCTAACATCAACAGTACACAGCTGACAAGCACAGCAAGCTCTGATTTTCATTATATTCAAATACAAGAAGAGAAATGGTCCATTTCATCTTGTTTGTTGCCTTGTAGGTAAGTTATTTTTCATTTAGTTTTTCCAAACTATGAAGTTCAGCCATGAACCTGGCTAACACCACATAATGCTAGTTACATATGTAATTGTGATTCTATGAACCCTGGATAACCATCAGGGGTAGGATGTCCCTCTGGATACCTACACACGCACACATGTCGAGCTCTTCCAACAAAGTTCCATAGTGAGGTATGATGTACCATTTACAATAAATACCACTATGCTACAAGAATCGTTGTCCAGAACTTTCCCACTAAACCAGATCTAGTTCTTAATGCCATGACAGCTATCAGGGATTAATACAATCACTGTCACCTAACTAGCATTCTATTCCACCTTGCCAGGTTCTTTATTTCTCTACGGATCCCTGGGGTTTTCCACATGTAAAATGTGCTGTAGTTCCTACACCATTGACCCAGTTTTGATGTACATACACTCAAATTAAAGCTGAAAGTCTGCACTCTGAAATCATATTCATTATTTAATTTCAACCCCAATATACTGTGGTAGAGAGCTAAAATAACAATACCTTTATCGATGTCCAAATATTTATAGACCTGACTGTACTTTTGAAGTACTTTTAACTGTGGGATATAATAATAGGATGTGCTGGATCAAGTGTTATTTTATAAGCTTCTGAATAAGGAAATTATTTTTAAATTAAACTAAATTTGCAGTAATTACTGTGATAATTATAACTTGGACTATTCAAGCAGCAATATATTCACGATATATACCAGACTGTTAGATTATTGTTAGATTACTTATTTGAATTTTCTCATTCATATATAGTCTTGTGAAAAGATAAATACACCCCATGGAAATTTTTTTATTATTATTTATTTATTTATTTTTTTTACATATTTTGACAAGCAAATATTTGAATAATCTTTGAAACAGTACCTATTAAAGAAGTTGATATACTTGAACAAAGCCACAAGGAAAATTAGCCTTTTCAATCATTTATTCAACAGAAACATCAATACATATTCTTCTGTGGAAAACATAAGTACACCCTTGGCCTCAGAAGCTAGTATTGCCCCTTTCAGCAGAAATAACTTCTTGTAGGCGTTTTGCATAATTGTCCACCAGGCTTGCTGGAATTTTTGACCACTCGTCCATGTAATATTCTTTCAGTTGGAAGATGTCTGAGGGTTTTCTTGCACGTACTGCCCGTTTCAAATCCCCCCCAACATTTCAATGGGATTAAAATCCGGGCTTTGACTAGGCCATTCCATTTTTTCTTTTCGAGCCATTCCTTGGTGGATTTGCTAGTGTGCTTGGGATCATTATCCTGTTGAAAAGCCCACTTTCTGTTCAACTTAAACTTTCAAACAGATGGCCTCACATTATCTTCAAGCACTCTTTGATATGATGCAGAATTCATAGTTGAATCAATGAATGAAAGCTGTCCAGTTCGTGAGGCAGCATAGTAACCCCAAACCATTACATTTCCACCACCGTGCTTCATAGTTGGTATAACATGCCTCTCCTGAAAAGCTGTCTGCTCTATGCCAAACATATTTGCTGTTACTGTGGCCAAAGAACTCTTATCTTTGATTTGTCCAGAGCATATTATTCCAAACTGTAGTCTTGCAAGGGCTTTTTCCTGGCATGCCTCCCATGCAGGTCAAGTTTGTTCAGTCTCTTTCTGATTGTAGAAGCATGCACTTTGACTTACTTAGTAAGTTGCAGGACCTACTAGCAGATCCAGTGATGAAATGTTGGGGTTCTTGGAGACTACTTCTTGCATCAGATGGTCTGCTCTTGGGCTGAACTTGATGGGATGGCTAGTCCTGGACAAATTGGCAGCCGTTTGATATCTGTGCCATTTGTAGATTATTTTCCTTACATTTTAATGATGTACTTCAAATAATATGGAGATGTTTTAAATCCCTTGCCAGACTCATAGGCATCCATGCCTTTTTTTGTGACGGCCTTACAGAACTCTTTAGATCTTGGCATAATGACACCACACCCCTCAATAGCAAAGGAAACATCAGACACTAGATATGAGAGAAGTATAAATAAGCAGGTTCTCATCACTGGCACCCAATCTTGAACACCTGATTCTAGTTTTATGGATTTGAAGGTGTGATAAATGTAGGGATGTACTTACTTTTTCCATGTGACTAATCTGTTTTTTGTTCATTTAAATTGTGAAAATTACCACAAAACATCAATTTTGAGTGCATCACCTTTATTAATAGCAATGTTTCAAAGAGGATCAAATGTTTGCTTGTCTAAATATGTAACAAAAAAATAAATAAATAATAAAAAAATTCCATAAGGTGCGCTTATTTTTCACATGACTCATCACTTTAGACTTTTTTTTTCCATTTTTATATCACATTTGACATCCAAGTGTTCAGTCTGCCTTTTGTAATCTCAATATTTATAGGCAAGTGCTTGTGTTTAAAGGTGGTGGTTTAGATATTATTGAAAACTGTCTCCTACTAAATAAAATAACTTTTCACTTTAATTCTGCATACAGCCCATTCCACTTAGGAGCACTGCCTATGTTGTGCCTATGTTCTTTGAGCAAGTAGGTGAAGATTATGGTTCCACAAACCACTGTTATATTGTTATAATATCCACTGCAAGCAGTTAAAACTTGGCAGGAGAATACAATAATATCAATAAACTTAATTTATATTTTAATTCTAATCAAATCATTTATATTGTAATAACCATGTTTTGGTGTGCCGGAGGGCTTTGGGCAGGAGAGGAGTCCACTCTATGTAATCTATGTATTTTAGACACTGTCCTTTTATTTATTTATTTATTTAACAAATTTTGCTTAATTCTTTGCAAACTTTTGAATGACCCTTAGAAGTATAAAGGAATAATAAATATAGATTTTGCCTACAATAAAGTACTTGTAATTGAAAAACATACTTACAGCTGAGCCAGTAATGATATGCACGGGTGCTTTAGGATTCACGTATGGCTTATCAACACTCCCATTAAACACCTGTGACAAAGCAACAACAGACTGTGATCACAAAATAATAATAATAAAAAAATGTACATGATTTTATTTAATTTCTAAAATTTTGTCTGACCATTTTATTGATATTTATGACATTTGTTTTTACAGAGTGTGGAGTATACCTTGTAATTATACACAGGCCATAGTCTCTCATAGGTATGTTCATGTGCCCAAAGCTCCAGATCCACTCCTTTATCAACATGTCCACACAATAATACAGTGTTACTACATCATTGCCAAATAATTTACATTCTGAGTAATAATAATAATTAAAAAAAATAATAAAAACAACACTTTACATAAACAAACTCCAAATCAAATTATGGCTATGAGGAGTCACCTCAGTATTACAAAAATATTATCGGGTTTCTAAAAAAATTTGCTTTATTAAGAGATTCAGATCCTTCAAGATGGTTATGATGAAAGTTGAGAGAAATTTCTGCTTGGCAAGAGAGCCGTGCTTTCAAGTGTAAATAAACTCTTAGATGAAATCCAGAGCATTCCACTCAGACCAGAGCTCAGACACTGCTTACTGTGGCCAAACCTAAGGGGATGCTTTGGTAATACTCAAAGTTCTGCAGGTTTACGTGCAACATTCCACCCATTTAAATGAACAGAGGCTCAATCGGGACATCTAATCTCATGTTATGCATGCTGTAATGTCTACTATAAGCACTGAATCATTTTGTCTAGTTGGCAATATGAAGCTTGCCGCAATATTCGTATTCAGTGACTTAAGAGTTTTACAGTGATTCAGGAGAAGATGTTATTATTAGATGTGTGCAGCCTGCTGAAACAAACAGTATCTGGAGTCACTGAGGTATACCATGCTGATAGAATAAGTCCTCCAGGCCAGGGGCTGGCGGCTTTATGTCACTGCGTCCATGGCGTACCTGAAAAAAAAGAAATGTGAATGAATAAATGTAAGTGCAAATCTTCTTTCTGGACTTTCTTTTGGAAACCAAGAAAGACCTTGAAATGCATCTTGAAATTAAGCATTTATGAAAATCCAGTATAGAGACTGAGAGTTACATTACATTGTTCATATTCCTTTAAAACACAAGCAAAAATGTGCACATACAGGCCTTTAATAAAATTTTTGCATGTCTAAAGGCATGTGCAAGCTTGACACTTGAAAAAAAAAAAGCCGATTTACTAACAGAGTCTATAGAGGACTGTCATATGACCAGAAAATTATGTCTTAAACTTTTAACACATTTTACTTAAATAATATGCAAATTGCAGAGTTTCTAATTAAAGGTGCAAAACACAGGGCTGTGTCAATGTAAATCGATTAATTTTGGACCGACAATGCGATTTACTAAGCCTGAAAGTCACTTTGGGAATGGTGATTGTGGCCACAAATTAATTCACGACCAGTTCACATCCTTCAGCATATCATGCCGCCTAGTCATTACCGAGTGACGATAGTATTGCCTGTAGGTCTGGGGGAAGGGGAGAGGGTGGGGGGTCAGATATACATAACGCATATCTCATTACAATATTTACATAAAATCATATCTACACTATGTGCGCATGTGCTCTGTGTTGAACAGAAGGTCTTCAATAAGAATACTTATTGAATTTTTGTATAGCAAAGTAGCCCTGAAAAAAAACGTGTTGCATTACTTTCTTAATTGAAGTCTCTGTTAATGTTTTGAGAGCAAAGACATTCATGGCTTTATCTGTTTGGAAGCATGGCCAAGGGATGCCAAGATGCATCAGTGAAAGATGTTTTGTTGCTCGGCAGGTTATTAAGGTTTGTATAGGACTACAAAAATAGGCAACAAGTATGAAACACAACACACTTTATTTTTGGCTCTCTTAAAGCTGCAGACACCATGTTTTCCTACAAACATTTAAATCTCCCAATGTGATAGCCATTACAATGGCTGGAATATAAGCAATTCCCAACCAGGGCTGGGCAGTATGAAAAAATATCATATCACGAAACTTGAGGACTTTTCTACGATACACGATGCATATCACAATATATTATTTAGCTAACGAACTGTCTGCAAAACAGTATTAAAATAAACAAACAAAAAAAAGTTTAACTGTGTTTGACTATACTTTTCTTTAATCCCAACAAGGACAAAGTTGTTTTTAAAAAATGATGTAAAACCAATGACATCCATTCAGTACCATAAATTTGTAATTATTAAAAACATTTTTTAAAAATATCACCATACCAACGATATCTCAGAAAAGTGTATCGCATAATCATTCATTATGATATCAATATTATATCGATATATCGCCCAGCCCTATTCTCGACATTATCGGCATTTCTCAGCCAGATACATTGGGTACAAAATCAACTAAATTTGCCTGTGTAAACAGTGTTCGTTCTTTCATATTCTTTTGAACTGTAAGTAAAATACTAAGAATCTATGAATGCTAGCCATGCCTGTATGATTGGAATACAGTACATAGCCTTTATATGAATAATCCTGTCACTCTTGCATCATGCTGAAAAAAGATCTACTTTAATAAATGCCACATAAAAATACCTGTAAAGGTTTCTGGTTTAAACCAGTATCTTAAATGGTAAATTGATGAATCCTTGGATCTATTTAGCTATCAGACTCCAGAAAGATCCATACATAGCTTTCAAACTTGGTGCAGTCATCTTGATCATCATTAGAGCAGTACATGGGTCTGTGTGCCATGGTGATTATCCAGGGTCTTGCAGCTCTGTTCTCTGGTTTGTTTGCTTCCTAGTCAAAGGAGATGAATAGCAAGGATTTAAATTTGACGAACCTAAACTGAAACAATTTATTTATTATTAGAACATCCTTTAGTCAGTTGGCTTGGTTTGAACATTTCCAGTGTTACAGTGAATTGTTTAAAAATAAGTTTAAAATCAGTTCTTTTGATGAACTACAATTAGCTCAGACTGAGCACGTCTTGTGCACATACCTCCAGGTCCTTCTGCAGCCATTCATACTGTTTGAAGAGGAGACCTAGACCATATTCAAGGTAGAAGTAGACTTCAGTAGAGAAAGAGATGATGTGTGCTGACCCAATATTCCAGCTGCACACAGAGGAAGACATAAAAAGGTTTGACTACTTTTAAAACACAGAAGCAAACATAAATGCCTTTATACACGAGACATACTTCCAAAGAAAATCTGGAAATGTTTGTGCTCAGGCAGAAGCAAAACTAAAATGCTTAGGCTGAAACCTCAAATGCTAAGCTAAAAATGTTTTACTTAAGTACAATATAGCTAATTTGTTATGCACTGGAGCACATTATGTGCTTAATATGCATAAAACGAAACAATAATGTAGGTAATTTATGGAAAAAGCCAGACTCCTTTTTTTCTGGTGTTTGTATGCTCTAATTTTTGTATTGTGAGCCTATTTGAATGGTTTTAATTCTTAAACAGAATGTGTTTAACTCAAAGCTCAGTAGCTGAATCTAACCACCTTTTAAATAAAAATGTTCTCTGAAAGTGAAAAGGTCAGGAATGAAGCTTTATACCTTCAAATACACTCACTATCCACTTTACTAGGAAAACCTGTACACATGCTCATATATGCAGTTGTCTAATCAGCCAAGCATGTGGCTCCGGCTGCATAAAATCATGCAGATACAGGTCAAGAGCTTCAGTTAATGTTCACATCAATTGTACGAAATGGGGAAAATATTTTATCTTTGTGACTTTAACCTTGGCATGGATGTGGGTACCAGATGGGTACCAGATGTCTCTAGAGTTTACACAGAATGGTGCAAAAAAACAAAAAACATCCTGTGTGCGGCAGGTCTGCAGGCTGAAACACTTTGTTGATGAGAGAGATAGTGGAGAGGAGAATGACCAGATTGGTTTGAGCTGCTAGAAAGTCTATAGTAAATCAAATAATCACTCTTTACAACCGTGGTGAGCAGAAAAGCATCTCAGAAAACACAACACATCAAACCCTGAGGTGGATGGACTACAACAGCAGACGACCACATCAGGCTCCACTTCTGTCAGCCAAGAACAAGAAGGTTCTGAGGTTATCAAGGGCACAGACTCACTGAAACTGGACAGTTGAAGACTGGAAAAAGACCAGGTGATGAGCCTGGGCCCATGCTAGCCTCAGATTCCTGTTCTTGGCTGACAGGAGTGGAACCCAATGTGGTCTTCTGCTGTTGTAGCTCATCCACCTCAAGGTTTGATGCATTGTGCATGCTGAGATGCTTTTCTGCTCACAGCCCATTTTCCACTCACACACAATGAAGATCAGGGTCCACATTCACAAAAAATCCTATAATTAAAAGTAAGCCCTACTAGGCAGATAAGTGTTTTATTTAGAGCAAAAAGAAGCTCCTAAATCTAAAACAACGGCACATAAGCCGAATATTCTTGTGTCACTAAAAAATATATCACAAACAATTGTTACAGCTGGCAACACAAGTCACCAAGTTAATGCATTAGAAATGTCATGACAAAGCACTTAAAAATGGGGTTGCAATGACTGGATATTACTCAACTATTAAGAGATGTAATGCAATACCATTAGAGATCCTGTTTTGATAATTATGCTACTTGGCCACAAGAAAATTGTGGTATGCAGTGCAAATAAACTTCTAATCTAATCTCAGCTGTCTCATATAATCAAAGTAATACTGCTTGACAATTACTCTAAAGGTTACATATTTTACAAGAAGTAAGCATTTAGCCTTTTTTCCCCACTTATACAGCTATATCATTTTAATGTATTTTATATTGCTCTGGCAACATTATGGCAATTGTGATTTAATTTATCTGTTTACAACATATCAGCCATATCATAATCGAATGATATGAATCAAATGATTATTACTCATGAAGCATGCCATCATCAGCTCAAGCTTCTTAGCAATTTCGTTAACAGGGTTTATAAGAAATTCGAAAACTTTCAGGAGCGTATAGGAGAACCCGAACTGGTAAGGTAGAATTTTACATAATATGAGCCAAGTGCTTAATCCAGAGCATAACTACCTGATTTGTCAGTTCCTTGGTATTTGGTTAGAATGCAACATTCTTATGCAACTCACAAAGGAGAACATCTGCTTTGAACATAAAACAGGCATGTGATGAATGGAGAGGATGAGATGGTAATTAAAGCTCATACCTGTACCACAGGCTCTCAGTTTCCCCTGGCATACTGAAACGGCTCTTGTAGTGTGAGAAATTGCTGGAAAAAAATTAACACAATAAATTACTAACATACCAGTGTCTGCTTTTTCAATCAGTTAGAGGTATCCTCCTGATCTAAATAAACAAATGGTAACACATTTTAGCTGGGCATAATGTTGCAACAGAAATAACTTTCTAGGAATGCTGTAGCTAGCACAGGTACTAAATTTTCCATTTTCAAAAAAAATTATGTTGGTCCATTTGTCATTTTTGCTTTATGAGATATGGCTGTAACAGACCAACTCTTCAATAGTACTGCAATGAATGAACTTATAAAAGCATCTTGAACTTAGACAGTACAAAGCAGGGGAGCCCCTAATTGATTTCAGACATTCAGGGTATAAGGTGACAAGTACAGGGTCATGGTAGTTGAGAAGAGGTCACAGGTCAAAGGGAGCTTGATGAGACAATACCATTTTCTTGTTTGTGGACAGAGTTGATAATGCTGATAATGTTCCCAGAGCTGATAATGTTTCAGCTAAGAATTTAGAATTAAATTACCATTACAGACATGTGGTGCCAAAAAAACACACACAAAAAAACAATAACAACAACAACTAAGCAATCACTACATAAAGTCCTGCAGCTATCTCAAAAAATGAAGCAATGAAGCAGTTCTTCATTCAGACACAAGATTTGAGATCTTCTACTGGATAACAACACACTGGCAAGATTTAAACCGAAAAAGCAGTGTGTAATAATCCCTAGGACAGAGGTAGGCCTGTAATCTTGCACTTTATAGGACAAGATATGATAGACTTGTATACAATATTTATATATAACTGTATGTGGAAACAGGTTTGATTACAAGACCACAGACTATGCATTTAATAAAGAGATGTCCAGAGGGTGGACAGAATGACAGAAATATTATGTGATTAGTTTAGTGTGAACAAAAACTTTGAGTAAATGTGTACAGAACTGAAAGGACAGACAACTTTATAGCCCCCTCTTGTGTCAGATTGCGGCTGGGTAGCCGCTGACACCACCAGTGTACATATGAGATTGACAGGACTGATGCAGGCTTTGTGTACTAATACAAAAAAAATCACATAGTTCTACTGTTTCATTCAAATCCCATCAAAAGGAAATTTAAAATTGTGCTAGAAAACAATTTTTTTTAAAAATCCATGAACGGTATGAAAGTAGGCGTACATTTTCCCATTTCTGTTAGGACTATTGATGATGATAATCTAATGTTGATAATTAATTAATAAAGATAATAAATTAATCAATGTTTCATAGAGTTAAACAAAAGCTGGCAATGCCTTTTCTCAAGCCCAATTATCGTTAAATCCATCTTCACAGTTTTGTGACTTACCAAAAAAATGACAAGTCTAAATCTTCTGTTTGCTCACTCATTAAAAAAAACAAAAAAAAACAAAACAAAAAAAAACAGACTCAAACTTTAGTTTTTCCCTGCCGGATTATGATCAAAAACAAGTTTAATGGCTTTCCCTGTCACTGTTTATCAGCCTTTTTCTGTTAATCATTCTACAAGCAATCTCAAAGCTATCCCAGTTGTCCTGTGCTGCAGAGTAGTGGGAGCAGAAAACGACTGTGGTATGGACAACTATTACTATTAAAAATAACCATTAATTAATTTTACAATCTTTCCTTTTTTGGTATTGAAGGAGGTAATACTGCTTACTCTAGTCTATTTACGTTGTGAGTGGCTCATTGGGTAAGTCAAAGTGACTCGTTGAAATTCAAAAGCAGAGCAAATACCTCACAAAATGTTCTGGATCGCAACAGCACCCTTTCTCCCCTGCCTTGCTTCTCTTTCCAGACAGTAGCAGTGGTCCATGAGAAGGTTGAGTGTTTAATGCTACAACTATTCATAAGTTTATGGAATATGCATTTGAGCTCAGCCAAAAAACCTTTTTAACGTCAGCCTGTTCAGGATATGCGTGGACAGGAATGTGGGGAACAAGGAGTACAGGGAAATCAGAGCAGATCTGAAATAGATATTGTCTATACTTCAGACTTGCTATACATCCAACGAATGAGACTTTACATCCACACAAAGTCGTTAGAGTTTAGTTCGAAAAAATATATATTTTATGTTTTGATAAACTATGACATTTATGACATATAATTAATAAAAAAGTGTACTCATAAAATGAGCTCATAAGTACGTATGTACTCATAAGTACGATTATGTGTGTGTGTGTATATATATATATATATATATATATATATATATATATATATATATATATAGATAGATAGATAGATATAGATATATATATATAAAACAAAACTTTAACATATAATGACGGAAATAATCATAATACTTACTAGGCCCACTCATGATTACCAGGAGAGGTCATATACGGCACATAGGCAGCAATGGACTCAATCTGTCTCATGAACTCATCCCCAATCCTGCCATTGTCCTGAAAGACAAAGACACCATTAGAAGCGCTTACTGAAATGCAACATGAAACAGACTGTTAAATGAATACATTAGTGGCAATACAATAAAAAGGCAACATCCATATTGCATTGACTTTAGTAAAACAGTAAAATGTGTGTTGACAGCTATGTCTTACATTTGGTTAATGTCCTTTTTTTTACTAGAGGAATAGTGAAGGCCAAGCTGTTGACAAGTTTAACTGAGAAACCTCAGCAATGACAGAAAGTAAGCGCAGCCGAGAGAGGAGGCTATAAAAATAAGGACTACCATTAAACTAAATCAATTTTCCAGGCAACTCACTCACAGCCCTATCATTACCTCAAAAGGGGACAAAAAGACCTTCATTAAATCTGAACCAGCTGTTTTGACAAATATCATAATGAGGGTAATTATGGGATAAAATGGTGCAAACTCTAATAGTTTGCTGAATTTTCAAGCAATTTGACAGCTCCTGTTATGTTTTTCTAGGACTCTGGAAGTAGTGGAATGGATTTCTTCACAGAACTGGTTGTACAAAATATTGTAATATTCTGATTCAATGTTATTCCCTTTGGGAAAAATGGAGGCATCATTACAGAGTCAGGGATTTTCCATATTAACATGTTTGGAAAAAAGACTTTTATTGTTTAAAAAAAAAAAATCAGACAGGAGTACGCTTGTGAAAATAGTTCATGAAAGACTATCCGATCATATTGTTTTTATGGTGGACTACAGTCTGCAGCCTCTATCTGATCAACACACCATAATGTTCGAGCCAGCAGATTTTCAACAACAAATTACACTTAAAAGAGTGGGACAGAAAACAGGGTGCAGGCTTAGTAAATTCCACAGTGATTTCTACCACGGGTAGCAGTGGTGCATTTTAAAAATTGAAGATCTGTTTAGGCAACAAGCAATAATGGGGATTTTTCATAGCTTGACTGTTTTTTTTTTTTTTTAACAGATACTACACTGAAAGCACATACAACTATTACTGTTGACTGCTTGCCAAACAAAGTAATAGAGAAACACATGCTATAAGCAGCTTTAAATATTACTGTTCATTAAAACAAGTGCTTGGTGTAACTTTACCTCATGCATATCATAAGCAAAGTCTCCTGCAAATCAAGCAGAAAGAACAACATTTCAGAAATGTGATGAATAGATCATATTAATGAAGTCTCATGAACATTTACTAGCCCCACTAGAACTCAAGAAAGCTTACTGTTGTGTACTTGTGTTGATAGTTTTAAAATCCGATAGTATAGGACCTATACTAATATCGACCTATAGGACCTATACTAATATCTAATGTTAATGGGCTTTGACTTGTAAGAACTTCTGTCTGATTGATAGCTTTTGGGTCAGCAGAGGGCACTATTAAACACTTGTAAAATATTCTCTACAAGTTTCAAGAACACTAAATTTCAGGAGTCAGTCTAAAATAATGATTGAATATCAGAGTGGACAACATCTCACCATTCACTCCCATTGTGAAGCCTTTATTTGGTCAAAATGGGAGGCACCACCTTGCAAAATTTGGAGCCAAAGCATGCAGAGTACATACGGCTAGTCAGACAACCCACCTCTCGCCCACCCGTATTGGTGATGGACACTGTACTTGTTCGTGACCAGACTGCGCACACTGTGAGATACCTGAAGTGCAACTTAAGACGGTGCATCAGCTTTTATAAAATAAAATCTTGTATTTTTATCTTTTATTAAATTATGTAAAATGCTAAATTGTAGATGTATAATTTTTGCAAGTATATTGATTTTTTTATTGTTAGAAAAGCTTAATGTATGGTACTAACTGAAAATATACCTGTAAACTGGAAACATTTACACTCAACACAACATATTTCTAAGGAAAGAAATTGCTGCACTCCACAATTTTCATCTAGCTCTTACACCTACAGTAAGTTACCCATCTGAATGGCGAAGTGCACTATTTTATGCTCCATTCATTGTGTTAGGACAGTACCTTTAAAAATTTGTCACTGGCTAACCATATCAAGCTACTTTGAGTGTTTCCTAAGGTCATATAGTCAATCATAAACTATTATGAAATGTAGCTAGTGTTGGCTGCCTTGGTTTATCACTTTGTTTATTCACATTGGTTTGCTAGTTATATTGTTACAGCAAGCTAGCTTAGACATCAACCCCCCCCCCCCCCCCCCGTCATGTCCAAAACTGTCACTCACCTATTCAAACAAGCCATTTTCTATATCATCATTTGACTATAAAATATATTTATCATAAATAAAAATATTGGAATCAATATCAAGGTCAACTGAACAGTTGTAAAAGGACAACACTTTTCCTGAAAATAATTTGTGGAGATAACTTAATTATATAGATAACTTAAAATGTAAGTTCGGGTACTTTCCCACTCACTAAAATGAGACTGGGCGAGGTTAAAAATGTACTGCAGCCAGCCACTAGAAGGCTTCACAGACATTTTGGCTTCACTTCTGAATCCCTCTCATGACTTCCACCCTTATATACACCCACAAAGTACTTTATTAAGAACGCCTTTACACCTACTCATTTGTACAGGCCAGTAGCTTCAGGTAATGTTCACATCAACCATCGGAATGGAGTAAAAATGAGATCTCAGTGATTTTGTACGTGCTGGTTTGAGTATTTCAATAACTGCTGATCTCCTGGAATTTCTATGCACAACAGACTCTAGAGTTTACTTAAAATAGTGCAATAAAGAAAAAACATCCAGTGTGCGGAAACTGTTGATGAGAGAGGTCAATGGAGAATGGCCAGACTGGTTTGTGCTAACAGAAAGGCTACAGTAACTCAGATAACCACTCTGTACAATTGTGGTGAGCAGAAAAGCATCTCACATCAAACCTTGAGGTGGATGGGCAACAACAGCAGAACACCACATCGGGTTCCACTTCTGACAGTGATGAACAGAAATCTGAGGCTG
The DNA here is from genome assembly GCF_023375685.1 of Ictalurus furcatus. Taxonomy (NCBI): domain Eukaryota; kingdom Metazoa; phylum Chordata; class Actinopteri; order Siluriformes; family Ictaluridae; genus Ictalurus; species Ictalurus furcatus. The sequence goes on along the minus strand of NC_071263.1, from coordinate 8,748,494 downwards.
CAGTGGGCACAGGCTCACCAAAACTGGACAGCTGAAGACTGGAAAAATGTAGCCTGGGCTGAGGAATCTTGATTTCTGCTGAGGCACGCAGATGGTAGGGTCAGAATTTGGCACCAACAGCATGAATCCATGGACCCAACCTGCCTTGTGTCAACAAGGCTGGTGGAGGTGATGTAATGGTGTGGGGAATGTTTTCTTGGCACACTTTGGGCCTGTTAATACCAATCAATCATCACGTGAAGGCCACAGCCTATCTGAGTATTGCTGTTGACCATGTGCATCCCTTCATGGCCACAATTTACCCAACTTCTAATATCTACTTCCAGCATGATAATGCACCATGTCATAAAGCAAAAGTCGTCTCAAACTGGTTTAATGAACACGACAGTAGGCAGTTCAGTGTACTTCAGTGGCTTTCCCAGTCACTGGATCTGAATCCAATAGAACAACTTTGGGATGTGGTAGAATGGGAGATTTGTAGCATGAATGAGCACCTGAAAAATCTGCAGGAACTACATTATACAATCATGTCAACATGGAATCTCAAAGGAATGTTTCCAACATCTTGTGAAATCCATGCCACAAAGAATTGAGGTTTTTTTCAGAAAAAAGGGAGGCCCTACCCAGTGTTAGTATAGGGTTCCTAATAAAGTGAGTGTAAATACACTGCCATCTAAATCTAAATACACTGCCAGTCAAAAGTTTCTGAACACTGTATATTTTAACATTCAACCATTTAGCAATAAATGAAAAAGGAATTGCTTATTATTATATGCTGAATTGAGAAACATTAGAAATGACTTTTTTATTGAAATAATCATATACTTGGAAAAGGCCAAACTATCACTTAAATATATTTTACAATACATGCATTGTTTAAGAGTCTATTATCTGGAGCAATGGTCACCAATCCTGTTCCTGAAGATCTACCTTCCTGATGACTTTAGCTCCAACCATAACTGTGCACACCTGACCATCTAATCATTGCCTAAAGAAGTTCTTGATAAACTAAAACAGTCAGTACATTTACATGGACAACAATAATCCACTATTAACCCGATTAAGACAATACTCTGATTAAGAAACTACCATGTAAACAGCCATTTTTTATTACCTTAATCCGATTTAAGTCATACTCGAAGTAAACACAAACCGTAACCACATAAGCATGTGATCTGGGACAGAGCCCACGGCTTCAAGCAGTCGTCTATTTGCATGTATAGCATGACAAATAATTAACTGCACTTGAAGCTTTCGTAAAAATGTAAAATAAAAACACCCAAAACTGTATACGGTACTATAATGAAGATGAACTCTATGTTGAGACGTGAAATTCTGGATGGAACGTCGAACGGTGTGGCACGGTGACGTAATGACGTGTGCTGTTAATCGATCTATGTTCTATAACATGTAAAACGGGAACATGAAAGGAGTATTCTAAAAGCGACTCATGTAAACACCTTAATCACAATATTGGCTTACTCAGAGTAAGGTCAATAATTAGATTACTGCTGTCCATGTAAACGTAGTAAATCAGTGCGTTTACATGGACAACAGTCATCCACTATTAACCTGATTAAGACAATACTCTGATTAAGAAACTACCTTGTAAACAGCAATTTTTAATTGCCTTAAACCGATTAAGGTCATACTCGAAGTAAACACAAATCGAATTAAGACATGTGGAGTACTCCTGTTATAGTCGCATTATCGACGTGTATTACAGACATGTAAACACCTTAATCACATTATTAACGTCGTGTGAGAGTTTTCACCGCATTTTGCGACAGGACACGATCACACATGGCAGTGCTCAACCGTTTTATGGCAAAAGAGAGCACGGCTGCCTCCCAAACCGCGTACTTGCCTACTATAGGCCTGTAGTAGGAGAAATACATCTATCTCGGCTACTATATAGACGGTAATTACACGGTTTGGGATGCAGCCCACAGCTTCAAGCAGTTGTCTATTTGCACGTACAGCATGACAAATAATTAACTGCTCTTGAAGCGTCCGTAAAAAAAATTAAATAAAAACACCTAAAACTATATACGGTACCATAACAAAGATGAACTGTATGTTGATACGTGAAATTCTGGAGGGACGTCGGACGGCGTGGCGCGGTGACGTAATGACGTGTGCTGTTAATCGAATTATGTCCTATAAAATGTAAAACGGGTACACTAGAGGAGTATTCTAAAAGTAACTCATGTAAACACCTTAATCACAATATTGTCTTACTCAGAGTAAGGTCAATAATTAGATTACCGCTGTCCATGTAAACGTAGCCAATGTTCGGTTGGAGATTAAACCTACACGAAGGTAGATCTCAAGGAAGAGGGTTGGTGACCAATGATCTACAGGCTTAATGGGTTTACACCTTAAAAAGCACTCATTTATAGTCCCATTAGGATCTGAGAGGAAACGGTTAATAATTTCCACACAGATTTAGGATTCCTTATTTAATGCTGTTCTGAATCATTTTGTCTTTGGCAATAATAGTGATTCAACTAATAAAACACAAGAAACATCCAGTTGATTATTTTATTTAGTAATAAAACAACTTTATGTTTTGTAATAAAACAGAAGAAACTTCAGGTGATCAAAAACTTTATATTTTAAATGAATATTTTCTTTTGAAGATAATTTCATGGCTATAAATCTTACCAATGTGCAGGATGACATCATACATCCCGGCCTGTGTCTCTTTCTGAAGTCTGGCCAGTGATTGAGGGTTTTCATTGCCCATGTCACCAAAGAGAGCAAATCTAGGGCTAAAACTTGTGCTATCATTCAGAGCAGTAAAGAAGAGAATATCACTCCAGCCCTCCTCACTACCACAGTGGTAGACTGTAAAACACACACACATTTACATTCAGTAAATGTTACAAGACACAAACCCACTGAACTGTGAAATTCTGAAAGCAACTATTTTTAAGCATGGATTTTTGGATCATTGTCCTGATATTCATATACTGACATTTGAGAAATCTGATAATTTTATGATCCAAGAACAGGCTTACACAATTTTACGTATATATCTACACCAGTATGGCATAAAGTTATCAATACAGTCCAGTACAGAATGCAGGTATAACATCACACCGTAACTCAATAAATAAATGACCAAGTATAATATTTTTGTCTTATTTGTTTAATTGGGTTCTCTTTGTCTACTTTTAGGACTTGTGTGAAAATCTTGTGATGTTTGAGGTCATATTTATACACATATATAGAAAATTCACATACTTTCAAGCACCATCTTTAAACAGCAGTTGTTTAAATACCAGTCTCACACCACATCACACCACTGCAGTGCATATTATGCTTACCATATTTAGCCCCAGGTCTGAGTTCTGGCACTGTGACTCTGTGAATGTACATTTTGCGCTTCTCTGAGCCTGCATCAATAAACAGAGTGGAGTTTCCCTTAGCAGTACGACTGAAGAGCTTCTCACCCCACAGTCCATATTCCACCACACTCTCTGTGTAGTCAAAGGTTGTCCAAGTGATCAACATTGAACCCTCCACACCTGTGGAAGTGTTATTCACAATCATTTAAGACTCAACAACTACTAATTTTTCTTTATTAGGCAAACATTTTGTTTTTCAGATTGCAACTATTACAATCAGTTTGATTCTACTGCAGAAGAATTAAATGTTTTGCTTCTTGACAACTTCCCTGTTAAAATACTGTGAAATGAGGAATGTTTTGAATACACTATCTCATCAACCACAGTGGTGTCACAGGCTGCTTAACTTTGCAAAAACTATATATATAATTTAAACATGACTGTCATGTAACAATCAGAATTTCCCCAATGCACATGCTGCAGCAATGGATTTGTTCCTCAAATTAAGTGCTTACTGCAGGGTCCATTTTTTTTGCAGAACATGATTGCTAAAGCCAACAACATTTAAAGCTTCTTTCAGAACTCCTGTGTATTAAGTATTATGGTACCATCTACTCTTGAAATATTTTATAATGCTGCTTTTGTAATTTGGTAAAATGATATTTACTAGCACTGAGACTTGTGTTAAGGACAAAACGCAGTGACAGTTACCGTAAAGAAGTATTTTAAAATGTATTGCTAAACTGTCTTAAACGCAAGTTAAATGTTCTTATACTGTATGTGTATGATGCATTCTGTGTGTGTGTGTGATCATAATTAATCAGTGTGATATGTTTAATCCATCAATTATCTGCTATAATTTACAAAACTACCAAGAGGATAATATATTTTATAAGATATATAGATAAAATATAGAAATACAGAAAAAAAAAATCTATGCATTGTTCGATATAGTTAATCATGGAAATTTCATTTGTAATCAAGAATTTGCGCTTTTTTTCTAATTAGAGCGCACACATAGTGGTTACCACACTAATTAATTATAAAACACACTAACACGAACACACTAATTTAATATAATAAATACATAAATAATACAATAAAATGAACTAAATAAAATACAATTCACTGCAATGCAATTACTGCATTGCTAATTATGAAAATTCTCTTAATAGCACTTGCTTTACACATTATCGAAACCACAGAAAGAGAAGACACCATCATGAGTACAATAAAGTACAAAAATTCTTACCTGGATAGGAAATGTGCACCTGCTCAGGCTGGGACCAGATAGGTGGCACACAAGAGGCCAAAGAAAGCAGACCCCAAAAAAAGAAAAGATGCAGGACAGCCATCTTTCTTATTTTATTCTACTTCTTCTGCCTCATTCCTGGACAATAGAGAAGACAGAGACAACTGCTTTAACTTAGGCTTGTTACATAGTGGCCACACCACAACCGCATGATCTCATGCGTAAGCTCAGCCAAATGTCACAAGATCATAATCCCTTATAACATATAACTTTGTGTGAACTCTGCTCCTTCAGCGATCCAGTTGAATTAAAAATTAATTTGAATAAACCTCTGAGTTAACAACTGGAAAATGTCAACTGTTGTAGTAATTAATACCAAGAATTAGTAGTAATAGCAGTAGTATTATCAAACAACAACAATAATAATAATAACAATAATAATAATAATAATAATAATAATAATAATGCCAACTACCAAAATACTTTCAAAATAGAAGAGGCAGCATGCAATTTATTTTGCTATTAATCTCGGCTCCAATTTGTTAATACAAGACTGTATAATCTGACTGTAATTCCACATTTTAATAATTGGAGAAATTCAAGAAATTTAAAAGATACCTTTAAAAGATGAGATGCATTTAAGTGACAAACATTGTACATCAAGACAACTACAGCAGCAACAATGTGACTAAAATGCAGGAAAGTGACTCAGGAAAAAAGGAAACATGAGTGTCAGGTGTCATTTGGAGAAGTGAGTTACAATCTTTCTTCATGCCTCATGGGAATATGAACTGCATTATCTGAAATGAGCAGAAAGCCAGTCTTTCTCCGCTTTTCCTGCGTGCTGGTGTATTTCGCCCAAATAGAGAAAAAAAAAATGCATGCATTCATAATGCTGCTTTAGTATTTGCATCGATTTCATGATAGTCCTCCGCCCAATTACATTAATGTTGTTGGAGAGCACTGTCAATATTTCTGTCACAAGTTGCATTTGGTTGATGAAGAAGCACAATGCAACAAATTATTCAGGTCAACAGTTCACTAACCACACAAACAGATTTCAGTTTGACTTAATTGTCCATCTATAAATTTAAAAACAAAACACTGATTATAAAATGGTATTGTCACTCCAGGTGAATAAGGTAATTTTTAAAATAACACATCACAAGCTTTGCCAGTTGATTGATTATATTCTTAAGTATTATTTGCACTGAAACTTTTTTATATAATATATATATATATATATATATATAGTTAGTTCCGTCCGCGCGGCAGACGGAAAATATATATATATATATATATATATATATATATATATATATATATATATATATATATATATATATATATATATTTTTTTTTTTATATGGACATTTATTACTGTGGAGACTTTACAGAGATAGTTTGTTGGAATAAGTAAACCCATCAATGGTCAAAATTTAGAGAAATTCCTCTGTAAAATACTACTAATTAGGGATAGGAATGAACATGTAAATTTAAAAAAATCTCTTGAAACAGATTTTTGGTTCTGAATACAGATTCAGATTTTGAGGAAAATCTTTTTTTAAAAATACACTGTAGTTTAATGTGTTTTCACTCAAGTTAGGTTTAAAAAGGAAATTAACGTGTATATCACAACACATAACTTGACATGACACAATGCTTGCATATACAAAGTATTCAACCCCCTAAACAGCCATCAGATTTGTCTGGATGACAAATGACAGACTGTTCTAGCCAGTATTTTTTTACTGCAAACCACTATGCTCATTTTCAAAGTAAAAATTCATTATTTGTCTGCAGATCTTACAAACTGAACAATGCAGTTTGTAATGCTTGCATATGTATTCAACCCTTTCAGACTAGTACTTAGTAGAACCAGTTTTAAGTCTGTTCGGGTAAGTTCATACCAGCTTTGCACCTCTTTGGGAGTAATGTTCACCCATTCTTCCTGGCAGATTTGATCCAGGTTCTTCAGGTTGGTTGGATGTTGTTTTTTGACTGCAGTTTTCAAATAATGCCACAGCTTGTCAATGGGATTCAGATCTGGCCACTGTAGAACAGTCACCTTTTTGTTTTTAACCACTCCTGCATGTTTGGGATCGTTGTCCTGCTTTTTTGAATTGTGAATTTTCTCTCAAGCTCTAGTTGGTGCTACCACCACCACATTTCACTTTAGGGATCATTTTAATTGAAGTATGGCCTGTGTTAGGTTTGCACCACACACAGCACTTTGAACCTTGTCTCGAACAAGTGTCTCCATCTTGGTCTAATCACACCATAAAAAAAAAAAAACATCTTCATTGGGTCATCCTCATTCTTCCATAAGACTCTTATTGAGCAACAGGTTCTTTCTAGCCACCCTCCCATACAGTCCTCAATTATGCAGAGCTCTTGAAATGGTTGTCTGATGCACCTTCACTCCATTCTCAGCCGCTGTACTCTGTAACTCCTTCAGTGTGACTGTTTGCCTCACTGTGGCTTCCATCACCAGTCTCTTGCTGCATCCCAACTTGCCTACTATCCATCCAAATAGTATTGAAGATTAGAATTAGTGTGTCCCAAATTGTAGCATGTTGAAATGAGTATCTTAAAGGTACCCGGATGGTCTACTATTCCCGGGAGATTTTTCGAAATGTGGATACGTGGACAATTTTTCAGCTAATATTGCCCACAACTCCTTGCACAAGGGAGGAGGAGTTTTGTGGCGGTTTGTGTGATTCGCCGAATTCAAGGACGCATTTTAGAGTGGTGTAAATGAAATGTGGAAAAATAAATCAAGGGAATAGTAAATTAAATAAGGAATAATGAATGAAGAAAAGCTGGAAAGCAACGAGAAGTTTGTTTACGGTGACAGCGTGCGTAACTAGACAACATGATGTGTAAGTATGCCCCAATACTTCCCTACACTTTTCAAACAAAATCAAAAGAATGTACTTTTTCTTCACAAGAAAAAGAGTACATACTTTTAGTGCATAGTATAAGTAACTGATTTGAGATGTCGAGTTTTGAGCGAGGATCTTGTCTAGGTAGTGTGTTGGTGGTGTGATACAGCTTCCACTTACTCACTATTGATCCAACAGTGCTTACAGGGATGTCCAACCTCTTAGATATAATTTTATGAAAATGAAGTTACAAAATTACATTAATTTATTGTTACTTACTTAGAATGCCCCTTAGCCCTTTTTTTCACTCCTTTCCCTCAGACGGACAAGTCTCTTTGATGACAGTTCAGCTGAGGTGGTTTGTGTTCAGAAAATTGGAGCTGTTATAATATTTCACAGGTGAAGGCCAATTATTAGTCAACTGCGTCCTCGTTAAGACGATATGTTTCGTCCAGAGCTTCAGGTACCAGTGGAGTTGAATACTTATGCAAGGAGCATTTTCATTTTAAATATTTGCTGACCAATAATTAATTTTTACATTGTAACAGAAAATGAGTTTGCAAAAAAAAAAAAAAAAACCCCACACATAAATACTGACAGAAACAATATGTTTATTTTATTTATCATTTTGTTATCTTTTGCAAGCCACTGTATATCAGGAAACTGGCTTTTAACGTGACATGATTGTGTGGGTTCAAGCTTTTCCTCAAAGATGTTATGTTTTAGTTAATGTTGTGGTCATGAGTGGACAGACTTGTCGAATAAACAATTCTCTGTTGAGGTTGAATCAATTAAAAAGATGTGTGTCAAAATGCACGCGTCGATAACTGATTATACTCTACATCAAAACATTCAATACTCACATTTCAAAGTGATGTCATTACAACTATGTTCCATGCAGCCTTTGTTTTAATTAGTCTCGTAGGCAATTTACTTACCCCGGATCAAATAAACATCTGTAGGAGACAACAGCTTGACATGTTTCAACAGGATTTGCTTTATTCAGCTGAACGACTTTCTGTTCCGTGATATCTAGCACGCTAGTTGGCTTTGCTAACCTACAGCAAAAGTAATGCTAGCCGGCAAACTGTTAAAGATTATAATAACCGCTCATAAGAGCACCTACATTTTTTGTCCACCCACCTATTTTACTCATTTAACTAATGTTAACTAGCGAGCAGCTAGTCAGCTCTGCTAGAAGAACTAAAAAAGAACTTAGCTAGCTAAACTAGATTACAGACAGACTGTGACTAGCAAGCATTTCGACGAATTAAAACAGGAAAATGCACACCTCATGAAGAGAGGTGTGTAACAGGTTTCGCATTTGTTACAAGTTTGGAGGAGGTAAAATAATAAAGAAGCAGGAAGAAGAGGTCCGTTTTCAGGCTGTCTAACAGCAGTTGACATAGAGTGGCCTTGTCCCAAATACTGCCAACAGATCTGCCTTCTCTTAGCAAGTGTGCACTTTGGTGACCTAAGCACATTGTGAACCTATGGTGAGTGAGTTCTCGCGTCCTCGAGGGTGCAGGGGTTTCAAACCGAGTATTTGGGACGTTACCTGTTTCTCAGCCACACACGCGCACTGTTGTTTACGTTCTCGGGGTTATGGGAGGAGTTGGATTGGGTGCACCTCCACCCCCCGGATTGGTTCTGCAGCGAGCAAGCTTTAGCTACTTTTCATACTGAAAACAGCTGGAAAAACTGGTCAAATCAGATATCGTAGACAATATCCTTCAAAGTAAGTACATAATTTACACTAGTTTGTATTTTGAAAGGCTGGTACTTGAATTAAGTAAGCGGTGTATGAGCTTTCTGGCTTGCTAATAGGTAGCTAAATTGCTTACTGGACTGCAAGCTGACTAGCCTGAAGTTAAGATGACTCTCTGGCAAATCCCAACTCAAATTTACTTGATCACTAATTATGGCATTTAACTCAACCTATGAGGTACTGAAGTAGTGAATTCTCGAATGTGATTGGTCAAAAGATTTTGATTTACTTTGTATGCATTTCCTGACAGTAGTCTGACTGTAATTCAAATCACAGGTTTGTTTTTCTAATCTTTCGTATAGTAACAGCTCATTCTAAAGATCCTGTATGTATTACTGCCACATAATTTTAAGGTTAATAATAAACTGATTTAAGGCATTGTTATTTAACAAAGAAAAAAAAATAATGGTTGATATGGTGAAGCTTTGTGTAAGGAGTCGTTTATTTAACATTTATGGAAGTAGTTTGCAGCGTTAGTTCTTCATAACAATGAGCAGGTTTCCTGGCATGGGAGAGTCTTCAGGAGAGAGGACTTTGCACTTTTTTGATGTCTCAGTATCATGACAAGTGAGGAAGCAACTGTTTATAGCTGCTCTAATGTAAGTGATAACAGGAACTAACTTGATTCGCAGACATTCCACTGCATCACACCTAACTCAATCCCTCCAGGATTTTGTGATCGCAGAAATGAATGCAAAATTAAGCAAATTCTACAATATTATGCAAATGCAATTATACAGATTCAGTTTTTCTAAATTACAGCAGATTTTGGTTCCAGACGAGCACTCAGCCAAATCCCTCTTTGATTCATGCGCGTCGAACATGAGTACAGCGAATAAGTCTCACTTGCCAAAAAAAAAACATGACTGCGAAAGACCATGCAAAACAGTTTAGTGCAATTGCAATTTTGCCATTTCAAGTAGTTTTCTGCAAAAAATAGCTGCACAAAAAACTCCACAAGTTGCATCGCAAATTTTGAAAAAAGACGCGGTAACATCAAGCATTTTTGGCCGCAACAAACACCGTGAAATCCTGTATGGACTGGTAACTATGAACAGTTGTAAAGCATGGCATGTCATTCATTAATAACTAAAAAAAAAGTGTAAAATGGGACATGCTATTATTGAAAAATAATAAACTTTTGTGTGGTAATTGCTCTTTGCTTCATAAAGGCCACATCCCACAACCCCTGCATGGATTATTTTCCTATAACAGCACTAACTGTCATGTTTTATTCCTTACATGCAGTATATTTTATTCATTTATAGATGCATGTAACAATTTTGAAGAGGGGACAGGAAGCTCCAGTTGAACAGTGCACTACATGTTGCAGTCACCTTAAATACCACTGTCCATTCTGCACATCTGAAGTGTACCATCCAAACGAGTTACTTCATGTAAAAAACCATGTGTTCAACCACCTAAGCCTGGCAGTGAAACATAAAGGTAACTATGTTTTGTTTGGTTGTATCCATGAATCATTGGTTCCATGATTTATTATTATTATTTTTTTTTTAACAGACATTTGTTTTTTTATTTTGACTTTTAGACTTCATCATAGTCAAATGCAACTTGCACTGCAGAGACCAAGCACATTTTCATTGCTGTTACTGTGCAACAACAGTGTTAAGAAAAGTTCAAATAATCAAGCATTTAACAGCATGCAGAAAACGATCTTCTGTCTCATCTCAGTGGCCCTGTACAGACTCCACCTTTGATACTGAGCCACTGGCTGCCAGAGAACCAGTGTCCATCACAGAGCCAGCATCTGTTACAGAACCAGTGTCCATCACAGAGCCAGCATCTGTTACAGAACCAGTGTCCATCACAGAGCCAGCATCTGTTACAGAACCAGTGTCCAACACAGAGCTAGAATTTATCACAGAGCAAGTGTTCATCTCGGAGCCAGCTTCCATCACAAGACTAGCATTCAGCACAGAACCAGTGTCTGTCATAGAACTAGTGTCCGTCACAGAGCCAGTGTCCGTGACGAAATTAGTGTCAAGCACCAAATCAGCCTCGCTAGCAACGCATGTTCATGTGCAGAAAAAAGTTCGGTGTACTCACTGTGGAATTACAGTTAACAAAAAAAATCTGGATATGCATATCAGAAGAAAACACAGTTTGAAGGTAAGAGATCCATCCATCCATCCATCCATTTTCTATACCGCTTATCCTTCCTTCAGGGTCACGGGGAACCTGGAGCCTATCCCAGAGAGCATCAGGCACAAGGCGGGGTACACCCTGGACAGGGTGCCAGTCCATCACAGGGCACATTCACATACACACACCCATTCATACACTACGGACACTTTGGACATGCCAATCAGCCTACCATGCAGGTAACCGGAGTACCCGGAGGAAACCCCCGCAGCATGGGGAGAACATGCAAACTCCACAAACACAGGGCCACGGTGGGACCCTGGAGGTGTGAGGTGAATGTGCTAACCACTAAGCCACCGTGCACCCCAAGGTAAGAGATGTCACAGACAATCACAACCTGGATCCACTCAATGGGATATTTACTGTTAAAAAGTTATTGCACTAATCATGCTCTACTACTCACGTTCCAAAGATGATTTCAGGTGCAAAATCAAAAAATAACTGAGATGGATGAATGCATGAACGATGTAGAGTTTATAATAATTTTATAGATGGTCCTTACTGCAGAACTATATGTCCAGGGGATGGGAATTCAGAAGTTCACATGGTCATTTTGTCTGCCTATTTATGGAGAAACGCATCCAAATTAATCGTGAGGAACTTTATCATGCAGCAAGACAATTATCCAAAACACACTGCCAGCTCGACAAAGGTCTTTATCAGGAGAAATAGTGGAAGGTTTAACACCGGTCAAGTCAATCACCAGACCTTAACCCAATCGAGCAGCATTTCGCTTCCTGAAGAGGAGACTGAAGGGAGAAACCCCCAAAACAAACAACTGAAAGATGCTGCAGTAAACAATTTGGTGATGTCAGTGAGTCACAGGGTTGATGCAGTTATTGCAAGCAAGGACTCCTCTTCCTAGTGTTATTCCCGCGCTATGGCAGGGTTTGCTTGTCGGTACGTCTGTCTCCATTTGTCTTTGGGGTGGCATTCACGTGTTGCATGTCCTCTTGGATTCAATACATCCATCGTTTTTGAGTCTACCTCGTGGTCGCCGGCCATCAGGGTCGAGATGCATGGCTGTCCTCAGCACCGAGTATTCTTTGCTGTGTACAACGTGCCCATACTATCTAAGCCTTCCTTCCAGCATTTTCGCCATGATTGGCGTGACTCCCTGCCGTTGTTGGACGACTTGAGGCGTAGGGACATTGATGTTCAATCGAAGTCCAAATTTGCTGAACTGTTCATTCCATTGCCGCGTTTGCTCTTGGAGTTCTTGCCGTTGTCCATTCGCTAGAAAAACATTGTCAGCGTAGAGGAGTGACCATGGATGAGGCGATTGGTGGTCATACGTCATAGTGTCCATGCAGAGGATGAATAGGAGGGGCAAAAGGGCTGATCCTTGATGTACTCCAACATTATTGGCGAAGGGAGGGGATGTTCCCAATGCATACCGAACCACACTGATGACATTGTGGTTAGTGATGCACCGAAAGGAAAATTCAGGATACACTTGACCGGAAACCGAAACCAAAAAAGAATAATAATAAAAAAAACAACATTTTAAATAGTTTTTTTGTATAATTGTGTTAATATTAGACTTTTTAATTAATTTCATGAATTTAATGAATCTGAATTGAAAAACTACAAACCAATAAAATTATCACACTTTTATTGAAATTAACACACCAAAACAAAAACAATATTAAATATAGTATTCTTCATTCAGCTCTGTAACAATCAAATTTAACATATTTTTTATCCAAGTATCCAAATAAAGTAACGTTAATTATTATGCAAATCAGCAGTTAAGTTATGAACTTAGCAGCTCTAGGCTAGCATCTTACAAATACAAAAAGTTTAAATATGCTTCACAATCATTTTAATGAAAACAACAGGCAAAACACAGAATAGCAGAGGGTCTCTATTCTGTTTTGTTGTTTTACTGTACTCTGCATATTGAATGGGATGTTGTGTTTTCAGGTGGGGTATCAAACCTGTCATGGAAAAGTGCTTTGGCACTATACCCCCTCTTGAAATTTCTGATGAACAAACACTGCAGATGGCAAATTTGATGTCCTTATTAGAAACTTTGAAGTATTTCCAAACCTCTGACATAATCGCCCTTTGCCGGGTAGCGCAGTGATAAACGTCTGCTAGATCGAAAGTGAAGTCTGAGCAATGAGGAGCGGGGTGGCATATATTTTTGGCTCATATTTTCTGCCTTTTTTCTCTTTCGGCCAAAAACTGAAAATGCCATTTTCAGCCGAATATTTTTGGCGGCCAAAATTTCGGTGCATCCCTAATTGTGGTAGAGTAGTTGGATCCACTGGACGTAGGCTTCAGGGACATCGTGGGGTCGTAGGGCGTGCATGAATTTGTGTGGGACACAATCAAAGGCCTTTTCCAGGTCAAGGAATGCCATGTGGACAGGCTTGGTCTTCTAACGGTGCTTTTCTAAAAGCAACCATGCAGCATGGATGGCGTCCATCGTTCCACTCCCTTTGACAAAGCCACATTGGTTCAGAGTGATGGCGACAATCTTGCAGAGCCTGGCATCGATAATTCATTTGAATATTTTCATGGCGTGACACAAGAGACTGATCGGCTGATAGTGGAGTATTCGATCACATCGCCCTTGCCCTTCCAGATAGGCACCGTGGTACTGGTTGTCCAAGCGGCTGGAGCCACACCCTCATGATTCGATTGAAGAGGGCAGCGAGAGGCATAAGGCCTTGGTGGCCGAGCATCTTCCACACTTCAGCTGGGATGTTGTCTGGGCCGGTTGCCTTGCTATTTTTCATCATCTTTGTCGCTTCTTCGATCACCTTAATGGTAATTGGTGGCACAGGTCCAGAGACCAAATCAGCACTTTGGATCAGTGGGTGGTCAAATTCCTCATTGCTGATTTTGGAGAAGTAATCATTCCATTGACTTAGGATGGCGGGTGGGTCTTGGAGGAGACAGTCTTCATCCTTCATGTGCTTGACTTGGCCGATGTCCCGAGTGGCTTGATGATGGCCAAGCGGTAGATTTTTTTTTTTCTCCTTCCAGCTTGTCCAATTCGTCATATACATGGTTGTAGTAAGCAGCCTTGGCTGCCATTACTGCTCGCTTGGCAGCCAATTTTAGCACCTTGTAACACTGGGGGTCTTCATCAGTGCAGGTTTGGAACCACACTTACAAAACCTGCTTCTTCTTTTTCACAGCCATTTGTACTTCTTTATTCCACCACCAAACTTGCTTGTTGATGGCCCGTTTCCTGGCTTCATTTTCCCAAGGATGGTAATCGCTGCAGCGTGGACTTGTCCGACCAATTTATCCCACATGGCCAAACAGTTGTCAAGCATGTCATTCATTAATAAATTAAAAATTGTAAAACGAGACACGCTGTTATAGAAAAATAATACACTTTCGTGTGGTAATCAGGACATATCCCACGACCCTGCATGGATCATTTTCCTATACAGTAACAGCACTACCTGTCATGTTTTATTCCTTACATGCAGTATATTTTATTCATTCATAGATGCATGTAACAATTTTGAAGAGGGATCAGGAAGCTCCAGTTGAACGGTGCACTACATGTTGCAGTAACCTTAAATACCACTGTCCATTCTGCACATCTGAAGTGTACCATCCAAACGAGTTACATCATGTAAAAAACCATGTGTTCAACCACCTAAGTCTGGCAGTGAAACATGAAGGTAACTATGTTATGTTCGGTTGTATTCCATGAGTCATGTAGGATATTTCCATAATTTATTTGCAGACGTGTTTTTTTCTGTGATTTTAGACTTCATCATCATCAAATGCAACTTGCACTGCAGAGACCAAGCACATTTTCATTGCTGTTACTGCACAGCAACAGTCATAAGAAAAGTTCAAATAATCAAGCATTTAACAGCATGCAGAAGACGATCTTCTACCCCATCTCCATGGCCCTGTACAGAATCCACCTTTGATACTGAGCCAATTGCCAGTGAACCAGTGTCCTCCAAAGAGGCAGCTTCCATCACAGGGCCAGTTTTTATCAAAGAGCCAGCATCTGTCACAGAACCACTATCCATCACAGAACCGCCGTCTGTCCCAAAGCCAGTGTCTGTTACAGAGCCAGTATCAGTGAACAAAGTAGTGTCAATCACCAAATCTGCCTCTCTAGCAAAGCATGTTCATATGCAGAAAAAAGTTCAGTGTACTCGCTGTGGAATTACAGTTAACAAAAAAAATCTGGATATGCATAATAGAAGAAAACACAGTTTGAAGGTAAGAGATGTCACAGACAATCACCACCTGTCCATCCAATACTTGTATCAACTCAATGGGATATTTGCTGTTAAAAGTCATTCCATAAACAGGTGCAAAATTAAAAATTAACTGAGGTGGATGAATGCATAATGATGTAGTGTTTACAGTAATTGTAGAGATGGTCCTTGCTGCAGGATCAAATGTCCAGGGGATGGAACTGGGAGGCTTGACGGATTGCAAGCTGGCTTGTGCAAAATTACAATCATGAGAAAAAGAAAATACACCCTCCTTCATCCATCCATCCATCTTCTACCGCTTACTCCTTTTCAGGGTCACGGGGAACCTGGAGCCTATCCCAGGAAGCATCGGGCACAAGGCGGGGTACACCCTGGACAGCGTGCCAATCCTTCGCAGGGCACAATCACATACACACTCACACACCCATTCATACACTACGGACACTTTAGACACACCAATCAGCCTACCACGCATGTCTTTGGACTGGGGGAGGAAACTGGAGTACCCGGAGGAAACCCCCGCAGCACGGGGAGAACATGCAAGCTCCGAGCACACACATGGTCCCGGCGGGACTCGAACCCTGGAGGTGTGAGGCGAACGTGCTAACCACTAAGCCACCGTGCGCCCCCCACCCTCCTTCAATTCTGTTTTTATTTATTATGGCCTAAATACATTTACATTTATTCCTTTAGCAGACGCTTTTATCCAAAGCGACTTACAAATGAGAAAATACAAGCAAAGCGATATATCAAGCAGAGAACAATTCAAGTAGTGCTACTATACAAGATTTTTAATTGAGTTCTAGAAGAAGCAAAGTGTGCAGAGTAGAGGTGTAAGTGCCAGAGTAAGGTTTTTTTTTTAGGTGTTGGTTATGTGTTCACGGAAGAGGTGGGTCTTTAGCTGTTTTTTGAAGATAGTGACAGATTCTGTGGTCCAGATTGAGGTTGGAAGTTCATTCCATCCCTGAGGGACAGTTAATGTGAAGGTTCTGGAAAGGGACCTTGAGCCAAGCTGAGTAAGTACTACTAAGCATCGGTCATTGAGCGATCACAGATTGCGTGAGGGAACGTAAGCCTTCAGGAGAGTGATAAGGTAGGAGGGTGCTCTTCCAGACAAGGTCTTGTATGTGAGCATGAAGCACTTCAATTTGTTACGGGCGGCTAAAGGAAGCCAGTGGAGGGAGATGAAGAGGGGTGTGACATGGGTTCCTTGGGCTGGTTGAAGACGAGATGTTCTGCTGCATTCTGAATCTTCTGAAGGGGTTTGATGGAGCTAGCTGGGAGGCCCAAGAGTAGTGAGTTGCAGTAATCCAGTTTTGAGATAACAAGAGCCTGGACTAGTAGTTGTGTAGCCTGTTCTGTGAGGTATGTTGTACAGAATGAACCTACAGGACTGTGCAGTTGTTGAAATGTGGTCTGTAAATGTCAAGCTGTCCTCAAGAATCACCCCAAGGTTCCTTGCTGTCCTGGTTGGCTTGAGTGTGGTTGAGCCGAGCTGTACCGTGAGGTTGTGGTTGATTGAGGGACAGGCTGGGATGACGAGAAGCTCAGATTTTGCCAAGTTGAACTTAAGGTGGTGTTCCCTTGTCCAGTCCGAGATGTCCGATAGGCATGCAGAGATTCGTGTAGAGATAGATGGATCGTCAGGCTGGAAGGACAAATAGAGCTGGGTGTCATCAGCATAGCAATGGTATGAGAAGCCATGAGACTCAGTCACCTGCCCCAGAGATGTAGTGTAAATAGAAAAAGGCAGTGGACCCAGAACTGACCCCTGAGGAACCCCAGTTATGAGTTGCTGAGTTTCAGAAATACCTCCCCTCCACAATACCTTGAAGGATCTGTCTGAGAGATATGATTTTTTAAGCAGTGGGGTAACCCGGGCCTGCTTAAATGAGGTAGGGTATGTGCCAGTAGAGAGGGATGTGTTAAAGATGTGTGTGAGTACAGGTAATAGTGTGGGAGAGATGGACTGAAGAAGGTGAGAAGGGATAGGGTCAAGGGGACAGGTTATGGGATGGCTAGAGAGGAGGAGTTTTGAGACATCAGTCTCTGAGAGGGGAGAGAAGGAAGTCAGTTGGGAGTTACATGGAGGAGGAGCCGGTCTATGCATGTCTGGGGTTGAGAAGTGGTTCCTGATTGATGTAACCTTGTTGGAAAAGAAAGTGGCAAAATCATCTGCAGTGAGAGAGGTAGAGGGAGGAGGTGGACAGAGAAGAGAAGAAAAGGATTTGAAGAGAGTGCAGGTGTTGGAAGAGCTGCCAATCTTCTCTTGGTAGTATGTGGCTTTAGCAGTGGAGATGCTATTGGAAAAAGAGGAGAGAAGAGTTTGGAAATTGGTTAAGTCAGTCGGATCATTAGATTTACGCCATTTCCTTTCAGATGCTCTTAGATTGGCCTGGTTGTTATGCAGAGCCAGGGGCTAGGGGGTGATGTGCGAGCGGGTCTGGAGGTTAGGGGGCAGATGCTGTCAAGACAAGATGTTAGAGTGGAACATAGCATGTCAGTTGCAGTGTTTAAGTCCAGTGAGGAGAGGTGGCTATCAGAGGGAAGTAAGGTTGTGACAGTGGAGGAGAAGTGTGAGGGGGAAACGGAGCAAAGATGAAAGGAGATAGAGGGTGGAGACATTGAGGGGGTGAGGGGAGAGAAATAGAAAACTGGATAAAGAAATGGTCAGAGATGTGGAGAGGAGTTATGAGAAGATTGTGTGTGGTGCAGTTGTGTGAGGATGAGGTCGAGCTGCTGGCTTTGCAAGTTGCTGGTTACTGCTTGAGGTCAAATGTGGGAAGGAGAGCAAGAAAGTCAGCTGCATGTGGCTTGTCTAGATGAATGTTGAAGTCACCAAGAGGAGTTCTATCATTCGGGATGGTGGACAGTAGCATGTCAAATTCATCGTTGAACTTCCCCAGTTGACCTGGAGGACGATGAACAACAAGAAAGTGCATTTTGGCAGGGTCAGTGACTGCAATAGCATGAAATTAAAAGGAAATGTAGGCGTAAGGGGGAGAAAGATACGTAAATTTCCATATTTTGGAGAGAAGCAAACCTGTACCACCCCCTCGTCTGTTGGGACCGCCTTGTTGACGGCAGATTGGCAATTCCAAAGTCCTATAGAGAATGAGAGGGAATCTGTAGAGGCCACATTCAGAGAGCATAGGTTGTCCAAGTTGCCCAGTTTTCTGGGAGTGTGCCGTGGTCTGTGACTGTGGTAAATAACAGGTATAAACTGATGACACATGTTAGTGTGTAAGTAGATAAACAGTGAGGGGAAGAAAGGGAGAAAAGTATACTTAGCAGTGTGAGTGGTGTCTTGTCAGTGTCCTTGCTCGGTGGGCTCGCGCAGATAGACTCGCAGGTCTTTTCACAAGCTCAATCTGCACACGACAAGGGCGTATGTTGTCCTTTGTGTTGTCCTCATGAAAACAAATAAACCTCTGGTGACAACAAAAAAGCAAAGATTTCAATATGTAGTAATTTGTTCCCAAAAAGTAAACCAATATTAAGAAACCAGGTGGGAAAACATAAGTACACCCTGTAAATAATACCTGGCTGCTAATTTCTCTTTTGATAATTATGGAAGTAGGAAGGGTGTACTTATTTTTCCTGCCTGGTTTCTGAATGTTGGTTTACTTTTAGGGGGAAAATTACTACATATTGAAATGTGTTGAAACCTGAGGTTATTTGTTTGTTTATAGAAGTTGGTGATGACCATACAATAGGCCCTGGTCAGTGAAGCCATAGAATTGAAGGAGGGTGTATTTTCTTTTTCCCCATTCCTAGATAGAATAATGCTCTGTTAACTGGTAAATTTAACATGCTTTTGGCAAGTAGAAATCTAGCAAGATATTAACTGCCCTTATTATCATTTCAACTAACTACAGTTAGGTTTAGTCTTTGAAAATGTTGTGTTTATTACAGTTGGGTTACTCCGTGGTAAATCTCCCACTCAGATTTGCTCAATTCCTTATTCAAGCATGCGACTCACAAGGTACTCAAGTAATTGTGTAATGTTTTATATTTATTCATTCATAGATGCATGTAACAGTTTTGAAGAGGGGACAGGAAGCTCCAGTTGAACGGTGCACCACATGTTGCAGTAACCTCAGATACCATTGTCCATTCTGCACATCTGAAGTGTACCATCCGAATGAGCTACATCATGTTAAAAACCATGTGTTCAACCACCTAAGCCTGGCAGTGAAACATAAAAGTAATTATGTTTTATTGTTTTAAATGTTTGTTAGCATGTATTCCATGAGTCATGTGGGTTATTCTCCATCAAACCTACTTCTGTCATTATTTGAAAGCATTGTTATTTACAGATGTGTTTTGTTTTTTACTTTGACTTTTAGACTTCATCATAGTCAAATGCAACTTGAGCTGTAGAGACCAAGCACATTTTCATTGCTGTTACTGCACAACAACGGTGATAAGAAAAGTTCAAATAATCAAGCATTTAACAGCATGCCAAAGACGATCTGCTAGACCATCTCCTAGCCCTCCTCCATGCTTATCTAAAGCATTCACCTTTGTCACAGAACCATCGTCTGCCACAGAATTAGTGTACATCACAGAACCAGAGTCCATCACCAAATCAGCCTTACTAGCAAAGCAGAAAAAAGTTCGATGCACTCACTGTGGAATTACAGTTAACAAAAAGAATCTTGATGTGCATATCAGAAGAAAACACAGTCTGAAGGTAAATGGTGTCAGATAATACATCGATCCACTCAATGGGACATTTGCTGTTGAAAAGTCATTCCACAAACCATGTACTCCAATCACTGTCCAGAAGAAGTTGGGTTTGATATCAAAAATTATGTGTAAAATGGATGATTGTATTAACAATGTACACTGGCCAAAAAAAAAAAAAGTTGTACACCTTTAGCTTTGATTATGGCACACATTCATCGTGGCATTGTTTTGACAACCTTGAGCAATGTGACAACATTTATTTCCATTTAGAGTTGCATTAATCTATGGCCTAGGTCTTGTATTGAGGACAGGAGAGTCAAACCACTCTGTAAAGTGTTCTCCAGCACAAAGACTTTCAATGGGGTTAAGGTCAGGATGGTGGTAGCCAATTCATGTATGAAAATGTTTCCTAATGCTCCCTGAACTACTCTTTCACAATTTGAGCCTGGTGAATCTTGGCATTGCCATCCTGGAATATGCCTGTTTGGAAATGCTCTTACATTCGCTATTAAACATAGCCATTAGTTCTACTGTCGATTTTATACAATGTGACCACCAAGCGTTTTAAAGATATCCGGTTTTGAACATTCATTTTTCCGACCACATTTCTTCCTCAAAATTGACAGTTCACCACACTCTTTCCAGGTTTTAATAACCTGCTGGACAGTTAACCCAATTCAGAAAGGATTTCAGCAATCACCTTAGTTGTTTTCGTTGCTTGATGCAGGCCAATAATTTGCAGATTCTGAAACACAGTAACATATTTTCCACGACTATGGGATACGTCTTTTGACATGGTTGTTTACGAAATGAGAAGCTACACACTGCATCAGTTACAGTTAAAAGAATTGTTGCCAGCTGAAACATATTAATCAGTGCAATAATGATTAGAGATGCACCGATGTATCGGCTGATAAAGGCTATTTTTCCCACTCGGAAGTGAGCAGCAGTGAAGCGGGAGTTTCGGCGTTGAGTCTTTTTTTTTTTTTTTTGCCACGCTGAATTAAAGGGCCAGTACACCGTTCCAAGATTTAAATGAAGATGAGTTGACAACAAAGTATGTATTGCACAAAAAATGTATTTGTAGAGCACTGTATTTCATATCCAGTTAATGTTAATATATAAAAAAAGTTTATATTATATATTACCAGTTTGATGTCAATGATGAAGTAGAAATGCTTTTGTTTGTGGTGAGTGAATGTGAGACTAACAGGAGGTTTTTTTTTTAATTTAGTCAATTAATTCTGTAAATATGAATTAATAACATTCAATAAGTTAAGAAATCTTAATTTAATCTTCAGAATTTTGTTAATGTTAATTTGAGTAATGTGTTTTCTGTTTATGAGACCAGGTACTGTGAAACAACTTGTTGATTGTTGAAATGGTGAGAATAAAGTTTTTATTTGCATTTCCTTCAGAATTGTGGAATTAATTATTATTAATTTAAAAGAAGGCATAAAAGGCATAACTATCTGTATCAGCCGATATCACCCTGAATAATCGGGTATCTCTAATAATGATCCAAGCGGAGAAAGTATTTTCTTATTTAAATCCAAACAGCAGCCTTTTTTTGGCCAGGCAGTGTAGTATGTACAGCTAATTTTGTGTATGCTGTGTTTAATATCTTCAAGTGTTTATATCTGTCCAGTAAAGGCCCAGATCTGTCGGTGTTGACTGGTTTCAGAGTTCCCTTAAAATAACAGGTGAGTATATAAGGATACTTTTGAAAAATATATCATGAGTTATCAATTAATATTTTATGCTGCAATATAATACAGTGCATCCGGAAAGTATTCACAGTGCTTCACTTTTTCCACATTTTGTTATGTTACAGCCTTATTCCAAAATGGATTAAATTCATTATTTTCCTCAAAATTCTACAAACAATACCCTATAGTGTCAATGTGAAAGAAGTTTGTTTGAAATCTTTGCAAATTTATTAAAAATAAAAAACAAAAAAGCACATGTACATAAGTATTCACAGCCTTTGTTCAATACTTTGTTGAAGCACCTTTGGCACCAATTACAGCCTCAAGTCTTTTTGAGTATGATGCTACAAGCTTGGCACACCTATTTTTGGGTAGTTTCTCCCATTCTTCTTTGCAGGACCTCTCAAGCTCCATCAGGTTGGATGGGGAGTGTCGGTGCACAGCCATTTTCAGATCTCTCCAGAGATGTTCAATTGGGTTCAAATCTGGGCTCTGGCTGGGCCACTCAAAGACATTAACAGAGTTGTTCTGTAGCCACTCCTTTGTTTTCTTGACTGTGTGCTTAGGGTTGTTGTCCTGTTGGAAGATGAACCTTCGCCCCAGTCTGAGGTCCAGAGTGCTCTGGAGCAGGTTTTCATCAAGGATGTCTCTTTACATTGCTGCATTCATCTTTCCCTCGATCCTGACTAGTCTCCCAGTTCCTGCCACTGAAAAACATCCTCACAGCATGATGCTTCCACCACCATGCTTCACTGTAGGGATCGTATTGGCCAGGTGATGAGTGGTGCCTGGTTTCCTCCAGACATGACTCTTGCCATTCAGGCCAAAGAGTTCAATCTTTGTTTCATCAGACCAGAGAATTTTGTTTCTCATGGTCTGAGAGTCCTTCAGGTGCCTTTTGGCAAACTCCAGGCGGGCTGTCATGTACCTTTTACTGAGGAGTGGCTTCCGTCTGGCCACTCTACCATACAGGCCTGATGGGTGGAGTGCTGCAGAGATGGTTGTTCTTCTGGAAGGTTCTCCTCTCTCCTCAGAGACACGCTGGAGCTCTGTCAGAGTGACCATCGGGTTTTTGGTCACCTCCCTGACTAAGGCCCTTTTCCCCGATCGCTCAGTTTGACCAGACGGCCAGCTCTAGAAAGAGTCCTGGTGCTTCCAAACTTCTTCCATTTACGGATGATGGAGGCCACTGTGCTCATTGGGACCTTTAATGCTGCAGAAATGTTTCTGTACCCTTCCCCAGATCTGTGCCTCGATACAGTCCTGTCTCGGAGGTCTACAGACAATTCCTTGGACTTCATGGCTTGGTTTGTGCTCTGACATGCATTGTTAACTGTGGGACCTTATATAGACAGGTGTGTGCCTTTCCAAATCATGTCCAATCAACTGAATTTACCACAGGTACCACAGGACTCCAATCAAGTTGTAGAAACATCTCAAGGATGATCAGTGAAAACAGGATGCACCTGAGCTCAATTTTGAGTGTCATGGCAAAAGCTGTAAATACTTATGTACATGTGCTCTTTTTTTTTTTTTTTAATAAATTTGCAAAGATTTCAAACAAACTTCTTTCACATTGTCATTATGCAGTATTGTTTGTAGAATTTTGAGGAAAATAATGAATTTAATCCATTTTGGAATAAGGCTGTAACATAACAAAATGTGGAAAAAGTGAAGCGCTGTGAATACTTTGTGGATGCACTGTATATGACCAGAAGAAGGTCCCACCTTTGCTGTTATAAAAGCTTCTACTCTTCTGTAAAGATTTTGTGCCAGGATTTGTGCCAATTCAGCCACAAGAGCATTAGTGAGGTTGGTCACTGGTGTCAGGCGATAAGGCATGGCGAGCAGTTAGCTATCCAATTTATCACTAAGGTGTTCACTGGGGTTAAAGTCTGCTCTGCGCTTCCAGTCCCACCTTGTCAAACCATGTCTTTATAGACCTTGCTATGTGCTCAAGGGCTTAGTTCATGTGAAGGGAAATTGTAATGCTGTAGCATACAAAGGCATTCTAGACAATCATGTGCCTCTAACTTTGGACCATATAGTGTATTTCTGTGCTGATAGAGAGGAATATGTTAAGGAGATGTAAAATTAATTCTGCATCACCTTCTATGCTTATTTCACTTGTTTTAATCCTTTAGACATTACTGAGAGCATAAGTTCTTGGAATGCTGAACTTAAGCACACTAAGCAATATTTGGTAAGTTACCAATATGCAAAAAATATATATATTTTCACTCATCTGTTTGATTTAATTTGAAAGTTGAACTATGCCTGAACAAATCCAATGACCTAGACAAACCTATCTGAGCCAAACCACAACACTGTCACATAAGTGGCTGCCTCAGAGGTATGTTTTGCAGTCCATCTTGGTAATACAGACTGCACAAAAAAATATATTTGTTTCTGAGCAGGACAAAGATAGTCTGATTATTTTATGGGAAACAATAAAAGGTTCCCATATTAAATCCAATACTTTTTCTACAAGTTGTTTATGTGCTGCTTCCCAATTGTTTTATTTTCTCACTCTCTTTTTCTTCACATTCTGGTGTGGTCCTTGTGACACTGCCCCCTAGAGGACACACTCATGTTGCATCCAAGTAGGAAGACTTTACTCTGTGAACGTGTCTGCACATGGCACCCTTACGTTTGCAGCTATATGCTTGCAGAAGTATAAATCAGCCCTTAAAGTAAACATGTTCTCACAGATCAATCTGGAACACTATAGTGATGCTAAAAAATATTCAAGCAAATACTTACAAGTTAATACTTTCTTAATACAGTGTGTGTTAATCTGTTTTTCAGTATGCCCTCTATGTAGTGATGGAAGTGCAATTTGACAATGTTGTTCATGGTAATTTCTCTGTTAGATATTCTGCTTTTTTCACTCATCTCAATTAGACATTCTACAAATCTGTTTTGGTCAACTTTCACCACTAGTTTGACACACCTGACATTAGAAGGTTGTGGTGCCTATATGTGCTGAAGACATTTTCTTTGGGAAGCTATGATAGATACATTTTGCAATAATGGGCATTTTGCCTTGATGCTTGTGATTCTGATGGTATGATATGCTGTGCATATGTTTTCAAGTCAAGTGCCAGCTTCCATAATTGAGGGTGTGTTGCAGTCCAGTCTGGGAAAGCTATGAAGAATTATACATTTAAGATTATCACCTTGTGTATAGTCTGGTATTATAATTGCAGGTGTATAGGCTTTACGCAGATTCCAGAAATTCATTTTACTGTTTTATAGTTATATCTGATTGGAGTTATCTTGCTTTTTCAACAAAAGACGCTTCAGTGGTGAAGAGCATTATGGTTACAATGGAAGGAGAGATGGACAACATGCATGTATTAATTGGGAAGATGATCCACCCAGAAGTCTTTGCTATTTAGAAGGAGGATGCCATGTTGGCCCTTGCAACTTTTTATCGGTTTCAAGATGACTTCAGAGAATATAGAAACTCTTTGTTTACTCTTTGCAAATAAGAACTGACATGGATATATATAAACTATATGGCCAACGTTATGTGGAAACCTGACCATGACACTTATATGTGGACAGTCCCCATACTGTTGCCACAAAGATTGAAGCACACAATTGTCTGAATACCGTTGTATGCTATATTATTAAGAATTTCCCTTCAGTTGAACTAAAGGGCATATTTAAGGCCAAACATATTCCAGCATAACAGTGCCCCTGTGAACAAAGCAATCTCCATAAGCACATGTTTTGCAAAGGTTGGTGTGGAAGAACTTGATTGGCCTGCAGAGTCCTGACCCCACTGAACACCTTTGGGATGAACTGGAGCGCTGACTGCACCCCAGGCCTGCTAGTTTGACATTAGTACCTCACTATAATAATGCTCTTGTTGCTAAATGAGCCATGTTCCATGTTCCCCACAGCCATATTCCAAAGTGTATAGGTCATTTTAACAGCCAAGGGGGTGTAAATCTAGCTGGAATGTTCAACAAGCACATATTCGTGTGGTGGTCAGGTATCCACGTACATTTGGCAATATGTATATTTGCAAAGTTAGAGACAGCCAAGATATTTATGTCCGCTATAATAAACACCACATTATAAACCTTTTGTTTGTTTTGCCATTTGTTTTGTAATAAATTTTAATTGTCTGTACTGGTGTTATTTATTATATTGGCCTACATAAGTAGCCTCCATAAGATCAGCTTTTTAATAAATGAGAAGGAAACATGTTTGAATTTAAATATTAGCTAAAATTAACTTTTTATGGTTGGTATTTGATTATAAGATAATGACTACTTACAAGTTGAAAACTATGTAAAAACCTTTTCAAATGAACCTAATACAAATGTAATAAAGCTTGCAGAATAAAAATATTTAATATAAAGGGGATTAAAACCCCTATATTAAAAAAAGTTAGCTCCAAAATGAATGAGCAATTGTGTCTCCTATCCTTTAGCTTTGAATGTTGTTACAAAAACTGATTCCTTTGGCAGGCTTATTTTGTAACTGAGAAGAGACTCATTATTCTTTTTTTAATCTATTTTTATATATGTGATGTATACATTGCCTCATTTTTTAAATGTACTTTAGTCAGAGGAAAGTGAGGATATGTAATAAAATGTCATGTTTGATCTTGTGTGAGTGATGTGTGCAGCCTTATGCAAGTATAGTAAAAAAAAAAAAAAATCTGATCTCTGAATCATTATGGTATCAGTTTAGAATTTTTCTTCTGCCAGTCAGTAATTCAGGAATTGTTGCCACACGACTGCAGTGGTTGAATTTGAAAAATTAAGTAAACTACATTAAATATTGATTTATTGCAGAGCAGCAAACCTAATCCAGTGTATCCTCTAATATATTTTGCAAATAAACACACTCAAAGAGCAATTTCATGGACTGTGGATACAGGGGAAACCAACAACAGAAGCACTTCAATACATGTTTTATCTTTCATTCATCACTGGAACATGGATTATAAGTGAAATCCATATTTTTAATCAGTTCAACTGCATTTTAGGCTAGTGATGTACATGGGAATCAGAGATATCTGTGCTCAAGTGGTGCAGAGCATCATATGTTAACTTGACCCAATGTTAAAATAGGATGAATAGTATTCATTCATCTTCAGTAACTGCTTTATCCGGGTCAGGGTCATGGTGGATCTGGAGCCTGTTTGGGGAACATTGGACACAAGGCAGGAATACACCCTGCATGTGAGGTCAATGGGAGGAAACTGAAAACCCACACATACATGGAGAGAGTGGATAGTAATTACACCAGGGAACCTGGAGCTGTGTGGTGGCACCTTTGACAACTTTGTGCACCTCCTGTGTCACCCCTGTCATTATTATGTGAAAAAATCTGTGATTTAAATTTGTTAATGTTTTCTTCCATGAAATCCAGATCCTCAACAGTTCCCAAGCAGATAAGCAGTATTTTGGTGTAAATCTTCTCAGATAAATTCAGTGGCATGTAAATAATCACTAACTTGTTTTTATCTGTTATAACCAATGAGAACTTTGGACCCAGAAGCAGAACACAGACATGAGGTTAAACAGGTTTTATTGAAGGATAGTGCGGATTGGTATGTGTGGGGAAGGTAGCATGGCTCGGTGCATTTTCGAGGGCAGAACTCGAGCTCGAGTCTGCGATGTAAGAGTCAGGCGCTTTGTATGTGCACCACGAGGGAGGGGGATCAAGGTGGAATGAAAATGTGGCTTTGTGTCTCTGGCAAGGCTGGGACTCAAACTGAGCCAGAGGGGAGATGAATGCTGGCAGAGAGCTGATTTGGACCAGCTTTAGTTGGGAAACATGGAAGGAAGGGAGGATTTGTATGTATCTGGAGAGTCTGACAGCAGAGGGATTATATATTATATATATATATATATATATATATATATAAAAAAATAATGCTCTTGATGGTGAAGGGGACTATATAGAAAGGAAAGAGTTTCTTGGAGTTAGTAATGAGCAGGATATCTTTGGTTGAGAGGCACACTTTCTGACCTGGCAGGTAGTTGGGTGAAGGAGTCCGATGGCTGTCAGCCACGCAACGGTTGCAGTCAGCGGAGCGGAAAAGGGCAGAACAGGCCTCTCTCCATATCTTGTGGCAACTGCAATTTTGGGCTAACACAGAGGGAACTGCGATGTTGTTCTCCTGGATGTGGAATGAGGCTGATAACCCAGAGAACACTCAGACGGGGACATACCGGTAGCATGGCTGGACAGGGAGTACTCGATCCAGGGTAGCTGGGAGATCCAGGTTGAGGGGTTGCTGGCAATGATACATCAAAGAGCCACTTCCATCTTCTGATTGTTCTGGTCCGCCTTACCATTGGTCTGGGGGTAAAACCCTGAGGACAGACTTGCAGTGGCACCAAGAGCATTACAAAATGACTTCCATACCCGAGATACAAACTGTGGTCCACAGGAGTTCTGCAGTCTCTCAGGCTGTGGGAAGCTTGGGGGGAGAGCCACAAAATGCACTGCCTTGAAAAGCAGTCTATGATGTTAAAGATGGTGGTATTACGTTGTTAGGGTGGAAGACTGATGACAAAGTCCAGGGCAATGTGGGACCAGGGGCACGTGTGCAGTTTCTAGTCTGGGGCTGCACGATGGGACAGGACCACATCCACTCCCGAGTCTGAGGCGTCTACCTCCACTAAGAACTGTTGAGAGGGATCAGGCTGAATTAACATTGGGGTTAAGGTGAACAACTTTTTGGGTTTAGTGAAGGCATGATCTGCTTCAGGGGTCCACACAAAGGGAGTGGAGGTGAGCCTGGTGAGGAGTGCTGCAACCTGGCTGTAATCCCTGATGAAGTGGTGGCAAAGGTTAGCAAACCCCAGGCCATTGTAGCTGCTTCAGGGTGGTGGGCCTGGGCCATTTGGTGAACTTGCACTTCACTGCTTTCATAAACAGGCAGTTCTCTAGCAGTCATTGCAGGACCTGAAGGACATGGAGAGTGTGCTCAGCTGGAGTGCAAGAAAAGATCAAGACATCGTCTGTTCTCCAAGTACACAAAAACAAAGTGGTTCAGGTTGTCTCTGAGGACATCATTAACCAGGGTCTGGAACATTGCTGGGGAGCTGTTGAGACTGAAAGGCATGACCAAGTACTTGAATTTGCCTTGGTGTGCAGGTCAATAGCACAGGAATTGTGTGTTTTAAATAGACCTGCAGGACATAATTCCTGGAGGATATATTTGCTGCATATGACTTTTTTCCTCCAGAGAATTCCTGCAGGTATTATTACAGGAAAATGAACTGAAAATTCTGTAGCTGAATAATATTCCTGCAGGATTTTTTGTAAGGGCAGCCACTATGACTGACGGTTACACAGGTTTTATTGAAGGGTAGTGGTATGTGTAGGGAAGGTGTATGGCTCGGTGTGTTTGTCGAGGCCGGGACTTGAACTCAGGTCCGTGGTGTGAGGGAGAACCAGTGTTTAAATACACTGGCGTCTGATGAGGAGATGGAAACCAGGTTTGTTCACTTAATCAGGAACAGGCATGAAGTGAAACGCAATGCCCAGAGATAAACACACACAGAAATGAGAGGGAAAGACAAACATCAGAAACACAAAGAAAACCGTGGAACAAACGGGAATGGGGAAAACACTGGAGCCTAGCCCGGCCTATGACATTTACCCTAATAGAACCTTATCATTTCATGGTCTCTTAATATTAAGTTCCTGATATAATTATTTTTAAATGTTTGAAAAGAGTCCATAAATGCCTGCAGCCTGATCATTTCTTTTTTAACAAAGTTTTAAAAAGTTTTTTGTTTGGTGCAGTTCTTTGTTCTTTAGTTGCATGGCCTCTTAGAGCTTCCATAATGCACCAGCTAGTTTGTTTGTTTCTTTAAACTGCAGATGATGTAGGTTTGCCCTACAGTTCTATCCTGAAGCCTTTTCTAACCTTATTCAATATTTGCTGAATGTTAAACACTACCCACAAACTTTTGTATAACTTTAGGGTGAATTCAGATATTTTTGACCACTTTTTGAATTTTCTTATTGTACATACTGATTAGACAACCCAGTGCTAGGCGTGCATCCAGCACCACACTTTCTCGGCACCACAATCCTCCCACAGTCGTGAGGGCTCTCAGACAGTGCGCCCCTCCTCCCTCCTGGGTTTTGGCACCAATGTAACAAACTTCCAAAAATGGGCAAGGAAGAGGTGGGAACTGACTGAACATAAACGTAAAGTTTAATAATAAACCGATCTCAAACCTAACAAACACACAAACATAATTTAAACAATGCACATGTGCGTCTCTCTCCCTCTCATTAGACAACTCGGTGCCAGGCATGTGCCCTCACAGCCTGGCCTGGCCTGGCCCAACCTGGCCTGGCCCACTGGACCTCCCTCCTCCTCACACTCTCCTTCCTGGCTTTCGGCACCAATGTAGCAAACTTCAAGGACAGGCAAGGAGCAGACAGGAACTGGCTGAACATAAACATAAATAATAAAAATGAACAGAGCTCAAACACAACAGACTCACCCAAATAGCTCAAACACAAATGTGTGATGTGGGTCTCGCGCTACTCCTCTGGCGATCCTTTATCGCTCTCTCCACTGATTATACAACTCAGTGCCAAGCGTGCACCCTCACAGCCTGGCCCCTCCCTCCTCCTTGTAGCACTCCTCCGTGGCTAGATTTCGGCCTACTCCCCCCTTCGGGAGGAGCGTTGCTGCCCTTTCGGCTATGTTCTTTCGGCCGGCTGGCCCAGCATCCTGGGTGTAAAAGGAGAGACAAGGGGAGTAAGAGGGGAGAGAGAAGGAGCGTGCAGGAGAGACAGAGCAAGAAGGATAGAGAGGAGAGAAAAAAAAGAGAAAAATGGGGTCCCCAGACATGCTGTCATCGGGTCCTCAGCCAGCAGGGACGTGATCCCCCATGACACTGGGCGCTGCCACTGGACCTCCTGGTGGATGGCTTCGGCTCCTCCTTCCCGGGCTTCAGCACCAATGTAACAAACTTCCAAAGATGTGCAAGGAGGAGGCAGGCACTTCCAGCCACGCCTTTATCACTCTCTCCACTGATTATTCAACTCAGTGCCAGGTGTGCCTCCTCACACCCTGGCCCCTCCCTCCTCCTCATCACAATCATATTCTAAAGAAGCATGGATTACCCTTTTGTTAAAACTGACTGAAACCCATTTTTAATGATATGTTTGGTGAATTCGAAGAAAACATATACATCGATTTAGGCCTCTACTTTCATCCACAATTGCATATTTAAAACATTATTTATTTGAAGCATACTTATTAATGGCATCAATAAATCACATTTCAGTAAAAGGATTTTTTTAAATCTCCAAATTCATCATCAACATATTGTAATATTTTATAAACACAGTAAACTAAGAAAAACTGAAAAAAGTAAAATTATTATTGTTATTGTTATTATTATTAATAATAATAACAACAACAATTATTATATATGACAATAATAATAATAATAATAATAATAACAATAATAATAATAAATTCATGTATTATAGCAATAACAGCAATAGCATGGTTTAGAAAATCTTCAATATTTTCCAAATACATCACCAGTGTTTTCTAAAGTTCAGTGTGAAGTAATAATCATAGTAGAAAACCACCACTAAAATGTAAGTGACATTTTATAATTTATTACTTGCAGCAACAGTGTAACAGGACTTAAACAAATAAACATCATCCTCAATCTGAACACACTATTTGAACACAGTACACCAATTTAAAGCTAAGCTTATTAAGATGTTTCATAAAAGCACCATTACATACACATGAAATCCATCAACACATCAAACTGTAGTTATGGGGTGTTTCGTGCATCCCTTATATCCCTTCATTTTAATCTCATCACTTATTGTATTTTAAGACTCTCCCAGTTCACCTGAACCATGCTCTTGTAAATGATTCAATTAAAAACATCTGTGCATGATTTTGACTAACCTTATGATTTTGTTACAGTAGTGCATCTTATGTATTTATGCATCATAAATATGTAGAATATATTAGTCATGACAATTTTGTAACCTTATGGAAAAGAAATAGCCAATCAAATGTCCATTTTCCTACCATAGCTTCTTGTTTGATGCTGACCACACACCTGTTTTATGATGTCACATAAATTAAGTTATTTGTATCAGGGACTTTCACTGCAAGGGTTTAGTAACAAAAGTTCTGATTTTCACTTATCAGACTAGAAAATAAATGCTGCTATGTTTAACTGTCGCAATTTACCTGATGTCCCAATTCACCTGAATTCACCCTATCTTACATACGTGGTTCTCAAAGTGGGGTCCATGATTTATTATTATTATTATTATTATTATTATTATTATTATTATTATTATTATGTTGGTTAAAGGATATCACAATGCACCATTATCAGTGCTATTGTATTTCTCATTGAGATCTTACAGTTATTACCTATTTGACTAGTCACTTAAACTGAACCACTTTAATCCAAGGCTCAATAACCCCAAACTAGTACGCTTACAAAATAATGTCGACATGGGCCTTATTTATAGGAATTAAAAGCTCTAGGGCTCCAATAAATTGCCACAATATTGCTATACACATCTGAATAGCTTAATATTTAACTATCTGTTTTATGTTCATAAAATATTTGTATACTGAGGGAAGTCCGTGAAATTTGTTTTACAATTAAAGGACAACGACTGCCGCATAAATTATTACTGTTATATTTGGGACTTTAAACTCAGGGGTCGACGCGTTGTTTCTACGTCATCACGTAGGCGTGGGCCGAAGTCAAAAGTTTAATTTAGATTTACATAGTCAGCAAAAAAAAAACTTACAAGCGCGACACAGACCGAGTGTAAAATGAAATGTTCATGAACGTTTACAGGAATATATATAAATATTTTTTTTTGTCAAGATGCTTTTTAAATATTGTGACCGTGTAGTTCTGACGGTTTTGTTGTTGGGGTTATGCACGCGCTTTAACGCAGTAGCGGAAAGTGGCGAGAAATTCCGCATTGAGGGCCGCGCGCTCGTGTACGGCGTGAGAACTGAGGAGTGGACTCCGCTCGCTCACGTGCTGCTGGATGGAGAGGAGCATGTTGGCTTCGTCAGGTTTTATAACTTATTTGAGTTGGGGAACAGCTACAATACCCATGCACCAACTATCATGCCGTATGTTTTTAACATTACTTTGTCCCACTAGACTTGATGGCAGTTTCACAGTAAATGATGTGCCGTCCGGATCTTATGTGGTCCACGTTGCGTCTCCGGTGTACAGATTCGAGCCTGTCAGAGTTGACATTACTGCAGCAGGCAAAATGCGGTATGCCTCTTGTAACATAAAGAATACTATACGAAATGTTGATACCTTCTCATTCTTTCCTTTTTATCTTTAGAATGGGATTTTGTAAGTGTCCAGTGCAGTTGCTAGATTTGTCACACTGTAGTGATTGTGCACTGTGCACCAACCAAACTGACGTAGTGTTGTCAGCCCTTTTCGGGGCAAAGTAGTATAATGCACGCGAAATTTATTTATTTATTTTTTAAAATGTCGCTAGAAGCCACCAGATGGGGTCAGAGATTACTTTGCATATTAATTGCATTGTCATGATCATTTGTATATCAAAACGTGTTAGGTGAAGAAAGAAGATTGACATTTGTAATAGAATGGTATAGAATAGAACAGGTTTGTCACAATCAGTGTTGGGTAAGTTACTCAAATAAAAAAGTAATCCACTGCAGATTACTAATTCCTACTTTAAAATTCTAATTTTATTGCATTACTGATTACTCCATGGAAAAAGTAATCAGATTACTAATTACTTTACTTTCAAGTTACTTGTGTGAAACTCACAGTTCTTTCAGTAATTTTAGCACACATCAATGTATGACATGATCAGAAAAAGTTGGATTTATCATAAAACTTGCCTCGGGTGTTGTCACTGTTTGTAGGACTACCAGTCCGATAAAATATAACACTTTTCTAACTAGGCTAGTTTGGTGTCACTAGTCAAGTGGAAGCACAACTAAGTTAGCATGGAATGGGTTTAGCTGCTACAGTGCCATGCAAAGTACATAATCTTTCCTTCTCCTTCTCATACCATGTTCATGTAAAATGGAACTCATATATATATACACACCTTGTTTCCCTGCTTAGCATGAGAGGATGTTATTGTTTCAGTTTTATCTTTACTTGTACCACATATTTTCCTGTAAACCCTGTTTGATTGGTCTCGCCTCGAAGATTTAAAATTAAATCTGGTCTCGAAGATTTAAATTTACAACACCGCCATCTTTTACTGACAATCAGTTATGTAGTAACAAACCGCTCCAAGTGGATAATTATTTGAGGCTAAAGAAAAAATCTTCGGGTCTACAATGCCCAGGCCAGGTTACACCCCTTTCAGCCGCACAAAACGTGAATTATTTTAAAAATGCATTTTACTTAATATTGTTTTCTTAACAAAAAATTTGTAACACAAGTAACATAATTTTATTGACATCAGTAACTGTAATCAAATTACATAAATTTAAATGTACTGCATTACTGCGTTATCGGAAAGTATTTAGAATACGTTGTAATGCGTTATACCCAACTCTGGTCACCATAGATTATAACTGATTTCTTATA
Organism: Ictalurus furcatus; assembly: GCF_023375685.1. Classification (NCBI taxonomy): domain Eukaryota; kingdom Metazoa; phylum Chordata; class Actinopteri; order Siluriformes; family Ictaluridae; genus Ictalurus; species Ictalurus furcatus. Next base: position 8,713,862 of record NC_071263.1, on the reverse strand, counting down.
GAAAGAAGTCTCTGGTCTTGGCACAACAAACAAACAATGTGCATACACTATATGGCCAAATATTTGTAAACACCTGACCATCAAAACCATATGTGGACCCTCCTTAAACCACAAGGTTGTATTAAGTCTTTGTATGCTGTAGCATTACAAATTCCCTTCAGTGGAACTAAGGGACCCAAATCTTTTCCAGCATAACAATGCCCCTATGCACAAAGCGAGGTTAATGAAGATATGGTTTGCCAAGTTTGGAGTGGAAGAACTCGAGTGTCCTGCACAGAGCCCCACTGAACAGCTTTGGGATGAACTGGAACGCTGACTGCACCCCAGGCCTCCTCACACGACATCAGTGTCTGACCACTAATGCTGTTGTGGCTGAATATGCAAATCCTCCCAGCTACACTCCAACAGCTATTGGAAAGCCTTCCCAGAAGAGTGGGGGTTGTTATAACAGTGAATAGGGGACTACATCTGGAATGGGATGTTCAAAAAGCACATATGGGTGTGATGGTCAGGTGTCCACAAACTTTTGGCCATATAGTGCAGAGAAAAAGAAGAAGTTCTAGTCAGAAGTTGGGTAACAGACACAAAGGATTGTGTTATGTATGGAATAACTTGCTTTTATTACACATACCTTCCTCTTTAAAAAGGCCACCTGCACATTCATGCAATTATACAAACTGCCAAATATATGGAAGCACTGTAATGCATGAAATGATGCAGGTACAGGTCAAAAACTTCATGTAATATTCATATCAATCATCAGAATGGGGAAACATTTTTAGCTCAGTGACTTTGAATGTGTCATGGTTGTTAGATCAACTGAACCTGCTCTCTCTACTTGTATGACTCGTGTAATTGAGTGTAGTACAGTCCCTAACCTCAAAAACATGACCTAACACATACCCAAGTATACTAGGTTTACCTAACACATCATAATGTATTACTCATTTTGTAACAGAGCCCGATATCAATTTGTTATAATATACTAGTTTTACAGTATAGTATATTGTAGCTGTTTATACAGTGCTAATACAAACATGTGTACTGATTAATGTGTGAGTTCAGAATATTTCTTTTCACATTTACAAAACTCGGACAAAACAATATCAGAAGCATTCTAATAATGTCTTTCAAAATGCGTTGAAAGTCATTTTCTCACTGTTTCGTACTTATGCTCTAACACTCTTGATAAAGACTATTCTATTATTATTGTATCTTAGCCTACAGTAAAGAAAGCTAAAATAGATACAAGGTTATTTTCAGTGTTCGGTGAGCAAGTATGCGTAATTCTTTTGAGTCTGGAAGTATGCCTGCATTACGGTATAATATGCTATAATTCTCCTATGCTTTTACTTATCTATAGTGCCAGAAGGGTCAATTACATCAAGCCATCTGAGGTAGTGCAGTTGCCTTACCCTATTCAGATGAGATGTACAGGACAGCATTCATACTTTACAAAACGAGACACATGGGTTTGGTCTGATTTCTTCATGAACCCTATGGTAAGCTTGTTGTTATTACGTATTTACCTGTTAGGATGCAGATAAGAGAGAAAGCTACTTACACTGAAATACTGGAGTCTGTAGTCCACATAGGAAGCCGGTCTACCTTAAGATCACAATTTAAAAGCCCTTGTGTAGATATATTTGGAAATGAGAGATTTATCAGAGATTACATCTTTTCAGCTAAATAATACTTAAACTAATCCTCTTAGTTTACATTACTACAAACTTGCATGGACTCAGCACACAACACCTATATGTGCAGGCCTGCATTCACACCATCTACTACATTAGGTCAGAAACCAGCTGTATCTCTAAATAGTTCCAACCTTAGGTCAGAGTTGCCTTAGTTATCTTTTAGGTGATTGGTAACAAGGGTAATGACTTTTCCCCTTACTCTTCCATTGACATGGCATCAGTCTGAATGACAGTTTAACTACCTTAATAGTAATCAATTGACAAATGATAGGATGGCTCACTTGTTTTCTCCACATTCCTCAGGTTCTCATGATGGTGCTTCCCCTTTTGATCATTCTTCTTCTCCCAAAGCTTATCAACATGAATGACCCAGGGATGAGAAGGGTCAGTCTTGTCTAGTTTTTTCCTTATAAAAGTACTTTAAAATAGTTGAAACCTGGATTGGAGTGTTAAATCTTTACCAAACATCTGTGTTACACAGAAAGGGAAATAACAAACAATATATCCTCATGCCCTTAATCAGCTATGAATGGCCATTCCATCCCCAAAAACATCTTTCTCTTTAGATAATAATGATCATTATAATTTTTCATTCATTCAATTGGTTATGTATGTATACATGATTAACGTTCCTTAACATCTGATACTGACTTAAATAGTACAATATTAAGTATGTGATTGGCATAGTGAACAATGACACATGCATGCTGTTTGAGAAATGTAATTGGACAAAATTAGTATTATGTTTTAATATGTTTCTGGTAGTGAACTCTACTGGACTACTGTATCTTTTATTTATTTATGTATTTATTTATTTATTAGGAAATGGAACAGTCAATGAATGTGCTCAATCCCAGCCCTGAGCTTCCAGATGTGTCTGAGCTCATGACCAAGTTCTTTGCCCCACCTAAGAGCCAAGGTAAATCAGGAACTCACAAGGGACACAGAGGCAGTGGTCCGCGTAGGAGATAGCATGTATGTGAACAAGAAGACATGTTACTCATGCCTTTGTTTCATTTTGATTTTCCCATTTCAGTCCTTTGCTAAATTACTGTAGTATCACCAGTTGTGCGCCACAAGCTTTGATATATGAGAAATATGTTTGAAACTATTAACATTAACGGTGCTTTAGGTCAGTGTGTTTATATTAATTGGGTTTGTGAATACCTTCTCTTGATACATTTTCTCTTGTGATAGTATTTATTGAGTGTTTATTTATTTATTGATTCTGAGAAAATAAGTAAAAAATATATTTAAGTCAAAGTTTTATTAATGTTACATATTTTAAATAATAATATAATTTTATTAGCATGAAGTGAGGGCAACATTTTATCTTCTAGCTTATTTCATGTATTGTACTTATTTGGTCTGAATGCTATTAAATAGCTTTAGAATGCTAGATTAGATATCGGGGTCTCTAAAAAGCAACAGCCTTGGCTGACCACTGTGGAAGTTGAATGGGTGAAGGCTAAATATATCACTAGTGAAAGTAAGAGGGTCTATAAGGGATAATCTGTCAGGGAAGGCCCTGCTGATTTTGGTTATCTGCCAACTCTGAGGCACTTGCTGATAAGAACAGATTAGATTAGTGTAATAAATATATATGTGGTGTTTTTTTATGGGTGCTTTTAAGAGCTTGTAACCACTGTATACACTACCATGTTGACAATAAAACAACATAGATCAATCTGTTGTGACATTTGTCTCACTGACTGTGAAATATTTTGTAGCTGATATGACTCAAACATAACCCCTATACAGTAAAGGAGCATGTGAGCTGTGAGATTAAAAAGTATACAGATCCCTGATTTATATCCTTTAGATCACTCTAGTTAGTGATCCAAATCCAAACAGAGATAAGCCTAATACTTTATATTGAATATTGGTAAAGAATGGGTTAATATTATACTGCCTAAATTATGCAATTTCCTACTTTTATTGAAATAAAAGTTATGGGAGAAGTTATTACAGAGTAACAGACATAAAATATTCTTAAAAACGGTACAGTCTGGTCCTGTTCCAGATGACACAGATAGGCCTAAAGTCTTTAATCGTTGGTGTGTTCCAGTGTTACATGAAAAAGAGGCTGAAGTCCAATGCTGATAGGGCCAGGGTGTGTGGCCTGTGACAGAGTCAGTGTGGACTCTGAGATTCAGATTGGAACTTTCTTTCATTTCAGCTATCTGTCTAAGAGTAAGGGTTGTGTGTGTTGTAAGTTGTCTGTGGCAAACGTGATATATGGTGAAGGTGAGTATGTGGATTTTTTTTTACTAAAAATATCCCTGTTCCCCTAGTTACAAATGAGAATATATAGCTTATAATAGATGTATATTACATTGTATACAGACTACTACTGAAATTTTCCTCACTTGAAGTGCATTACAAACTCAGAGTGAAATCTAGTTAAATGGACTTTCATGCTATGGTTATTAATCTTTCTATTGTTCTCATACTAGTAAAGAACGATGCTTTTCGAGGGTAAAGTGATGGCTTTCTTGAGCATTGCCATTTCAGCTGGAGTACTAGCTGCACAGCAGCAAGCTGAAAACATCCATCTTCTTTCTCCAGAAGAGCAAAAATTCATTCAGAACGTAGGACATAAAGGTAAAAACCATGCGTGCGGTTATCGACATTTACTTGTTTGTTTGTTTATCTTTATAAATTACTACACTTTTAATTATATTTAAGGAAACTGTAGGAAAACACTTTCTCTGTGTTGCCATTTTTAGAACCCATGCCCTATAATACTTTTTTGAGTTTTACCATTTTAAACATCCACAGCTCTATTATGGCTATATATTAATCCATAATCCAAATCTGTTAACCTTAAAAATGTACCTATACAATTGACATTTTTCAGCGATGTTTATTATGAAATAGCAATGAAATGTCTAATTTGTTTTGTGTGGGTTGTACACACTAACTTTTGAAATAAGAACAGAGGTCACAGTTCTCACAGAATATAATCAGATTCTTCTAAGTTACATGTCCAAGCTCTTGACATTAGAGACAAAATCAGCTCACAAAAAGAATGAACTGTTACCAACCATGGACTGAACCTCTTCGTATTGTCACGGCCAGATTAACTGTATAGGCCAGAGGTATCCAATCTTATCCGCAAAGGGCTGGTGTGGGTGCAGGTTTTATTCCAATCAAGCAGGAGCCACACCTTATTCCACCTGTTTAGTAGACTATCAGGTGTGGTTTGCCACTGCTGATCCTGGTATGACCATCTTTTCCAGCTATAAACACTACAATAATTACAAAATGCATGCTATAGTGGTGATTTACATTTTTAATAGTCTGCTTTCTGGAACTAACAAGCATTGATGAGAGCAGTTGTCATTTTCGGGTTATAGTCCTATACAAGCTGCGTGCTTACTCATTCTTTGTTTTTGGTTTTAGTGGAGGTATGCTATTGTTTTGCTTCATAGTGGCCTATTCAATATATATTTTTAGTGTAAGTTCCATCATTTTCATATAGCATGTATAAAATTGTCATCTTAAAAGGCCTAAATTTTTTTATGGCTTGGGGCTTAAAAATTACTTAATCCGACCCTGATTTCTCTATACCTATTTATCAGGCTCTGAAATTTCCCATGTCCCAAACAATACAGCCCAATATTCAAAACAAATAATCCATGACTTGTTTGATAAGGCAGTTTTATCTAGAAACTGAGTACTGAGTTTTCATAGAATTGTCATCTGAATCTTTCTGTACTAGGGTTACCCAGGGACTGTTATGACCTGTGGGAAAGTTCTGGAGGTCAGGCACGGGATGGTGTCTACATAATCAAGCCCAGAGTCTCACCCATCGTAGCCTACTGTGCCATGCAGGAAGGTGGCTGGACTGTGATCCAGCACATCACAGTCAACAGCAGTGTGGACTTTGACCGCTCCTGGGAGGAATATAAGTTGGGCTTTGGAACCTTGACTGGCAACCATTGGTTAGGCAATGAGTACGTCCACCAACTCACCAGTGGACCCATTCGCTACAAGCTGGGCATCAAGCTAGTGGACAAAGATGCCATAACCAAAGCAGGTGAATATGACCCAGCACTGGTGGAAGGAGAAGATGCACAGTATAGGCTGCGTCTGGGCTTGTACCATGGCACTGCTGTCGATGCTCTCACTCTGGACCCAGAAAACTACCTCCACGATAACCAGAAGTTTACCACCAAGGATCGTGACAATGATAACTATTTCCAGAACTGTGCCAAGCTAGAGTTCCAGGGAGTTGCAGGTGGGGGGTGGTGGTATGACGCTTGTGCTGGTGCCAACCTCAACCGCCGAAACGTCATCTATTGGCAAAAGGACTGCAACAAGGAACACCTGTGCAAATATGCCTGGATGATGGTAAAGCCTTCAGATATGGTCAAAATTGTGCGTTCTGCAGATTGCAAAAGGGATGAGCTCTGAGCTTATTGCATAGCATTCAGTGTGTGGGAGGGCTGATCTGTACAAATTCATGTAAAGTTTTCTCTTTGATCATTTGATTAAAATAATAGCATACAGAATGTTGGAGGGCTGATCAACAGAAGATAAATTTTCTCTTGATCATATGATAAAAATTAGCATTCAGACTGTGGGAGAGTTGATCTTCAGGAAAGTCATGATAAATATTCTCTTGAGCATTTGATAAAAACTCAGGTAACTGAAAAGGACTGGTTCTTAGAAAGAATTTATTAGAAGACCAATTTTGAGGTTCTTTTATAAAGATCAAATTAGTATAATTGTATAGGGAGTAGCAAAGTTTTGAAGTAGATCTATATTTATGCAAACTATACATACAAAGAGGTTTGCATAGAGGGCACAAATAATTAATAATAATAATAATAATAATAATAATAATACAGCTGACTGATTGTTTATTACCTCCATTGTCACTTGTAATTTTAATAATATGTAATGAAATATTGTGATATCACTGTTTAATTGATAAACCCAAATATCCCTTAAAAAATCTTTACATGATATACAGTATGTGATAATACATTAACACAAATAGGGAGGTTGTTAATCTTACCAACAAAACAGCAAAAAGGGGTGCAGTTTATGGATTGACTAATCAGTTTAATTTAAAAAAAAGATGGAATTACAAAAACATTACACAAAAATATTAACTTGAGCATCAAAGTCTCCTTAAGTGAACATAGCTCCTGTTTGCTGTAGTCTTTTTTGTTATTGTTTGTTTTTTTTAAATTATTTTTTATTATTTGTCCCTTAAAACTTTGTTTGAGCTTGTAGCTCTTATTTGTTTCTTCTCTTATGAATGGAAAAGGCATTTGATGAGCATGTAAAATCTTGATCAAGCATTTTTTTAATGTTCAGATTAAAGTGTAATTTCCAAAATAGTAATAGCCTCTAAGACTATATTAAGCATAAAAATAAGAATGTCAATTACACATCATTGGCCATTACATCAGATCATACATTTGTGAAACGCACATATTTATCTTATGTGGAACAATCGACAAACAAGTCATTTTAGATGTAGTTGTGCTGAAAATCTATGGTTAAATTACATACTACCTTATACCGATACTGTCTCATCTAGGTATGTCACGAAAACCGGTACTTCGGTACCAAGTCGGTACCAACATTCTTAAAACGTGATGGTACTTGTTTTTCTGCAGTTCCATTGATACCCATTGTAACGAAGGTACCATAAGTACCGGGGTTGCAATTCTTCCGGACCTGATGGGGCACCAAATACGCACAAGTGTTTTAGTCGGTCCACAAGTGGTGAAGAAGAGGAGGAATGTCTACAAGCACACGGGAAAAAATACAGAAGTTTAGCTTAGCTTAACAAGTTTAGCTCCGCCCCGAATCGTTGTGAGGAAAGCTAGCATCGGTTTCCGGTGTGCAACCGATGCTATCATTCATTTCAAACAAAGCGAGGAAACACCTGGAATTTGGCGAAACACCAGAAAGACGGTCCTATATTATATTTGTTTGAGGCAGCTGGCATTGTAGCCGTGAAACCAGCTAACATTATGCTCCATGTAATGTTAGCCATAGCCAGTTATTTGTTAACGATGCTAACGCATTGCGATGTTATAAACTACCTCCTAATGGGTCACCATACATCGCCATTCAGCCCGTGTCCTATCAGCTAAATGTAGCTGAATGTCACTAATAAATATTCACATGATATGCTTTATTAAATATTTTTGGCCTGCCACCATATCAGTGAATTTAAACTAATGCTTGCATTCAGAGTATAAGGGGTGTGTGTGTGTGTGTGTGTGTGTGCGCGTGCGCGCGTGTCTGGGTGTGTGTGTGCGTGCGTGAGCGTCTGTGTGTGTGTGCGCGCGTTTAGGAGTGCACCTCCGGAGACTCATTGTCAGACAGTGTTTGATAACTAAAATACCTTCCCCCCTCTCTCTCCCCCTCTCTCTCCCCCTCTGCCTCTCTTTGCCAGTATCAGCCAGAGATCCAGAGGAGGATGTCCTCCAGGAGAGTTTTTAAATTTTTTTAATTTTATTTTTTATACCACACCGTGGTATCGACTTTGATATCGAGTATCGTGTACTTTTGGTGGTATCGGTACCGACTACTAGATTTTTGGTATCGTGACATCCCTAGTCTCATCTGTACATTCTTTTAGATTCTAATTATTATTTTGTTCAAATTTGGTCATGAGAACTTACTGTCTAACAGAGGGTTTTGTCTTTGCTAAAAAAGTTTATCCTCCAGTCTCTTCTTCCACTGGCAGAGGAGGAGCATCCGGAAGGTCTTTTGAAAGGTTTTGTTACAGAGAGCATAGCACATTGGGTTGACAGTGCTATTGACATAGCATAGCCAGTAGCCCAGGTGCCATAGAGACAGAGGTATGCAATCTGAACAGAAGGTGGAGATAAGCACCATGATGTTGTAAGGTGTCCATGTGAGGATGAAGGCCAGCAGAATAGCGCTAAGAGTCTGTGCTGCCTTTCTTTCTTTGATCAAAACCATCCTCTTGCGCTTGGTTATCTGGCTCTTCAGCATTGGGTTGTTAGGTTTAGAGGACAAGGCTATGGACTGCATGCTCATGGACTCAGAGTTGGTTTTACCTGGTGATAGGAACAAATTCTCTTCCTCACCATTATTGGACAGGACTGTTTTGTTCTCCCTGCATGTATGATTCCTGTAGACCACCAGGACTCCAGGAGCACATTCCTCTTCTTCAGAACATGCATAGCTGGCAAAAGTGGTAAGGTGGTCAGCTTTAGACCACTCGTCACTGAAGGTGGTAGCAGATTTAGAAGTGTTGTTACGGCTGGAGGACGCCCAGGATACCTGGTTTTGCCTTCTGGGCGTGGTACTGAAGCAGGACCTAATTGTGGGCATCTGAGGCTGATTTTTAATGTCAGAGTCTGTAGAATGGTTGACTTCCTGGAGTTCTGCCAGGTCTTTAGTGCGCCTTTCTGTCTCTTTATAAATCCGACAGTACAAGATGGTCATGACAGAAACTGGAATATAAAATGCAGCAATTGCTGTCCCAAAAGTTATCACTGGCTCTGAGAAGAACTGGATTTGACACTGTCTCTCAGGTACTATTCTTTTGCCTACAAAATACTGCCAGCACAGAATTGGAGGTGCCCACAGGATGAAGGACACCAGCCAAGCCAGTCCAATCATGATCCCAGCACGCTTTGGCGTTCGCTTAGCTCTATAGGTCAGCGGTCTTGTAATGGAGAAGTAACGATCAAAGCTAATTACTAGCAGGTTCATAACTGAGGCATTGCTAACCACATAGTCCATAGCCAACCAGAGGTCACATGCAAGGCTACCTAGTGACCAATAGCCCATGAGTATATAGGAAGTGTATAAATTCATGGAAAACATACCAATGATAAGGTCAGCAAAAGCCAGGCTTAGTAGATAGTAGTTGTTAACAGTTTTCAGTTGGCTATTTACCTTGAAGGACAGCATCACTAGAACATTTCCAATTATTGTGATCAGGCTTACTATAGCTGAGACCGTAGCAATAGTGATGATCTCCCACAGGCTATGTGTGACCAGGTGGCTATCTGAAGTGTTGTAACTGATAGTGGAGTTGTCCATTTGACTTCTGTCCATGGTTCGCTTGTCAGTATGTCCCTAGTAGCAGCTCATGAAGTGTTTGGTTTTCTGGAGGAAAAAGATAGTAATCAAAATCACTGAAAGTTTTTATCTTTAAGGGGACAGTTTTGTTGTATCTTCAGGACAATACACTGTACTAGACCAAATGTATATCAGGTTAACGTTACATAACCACAGTTTCAGCCTGTAGAAGTCGACGGCAACAGGCTAGTCCTTCTTGTTATTCACTTGTATGCCTAAAATACCCTTAAAATATACTTCAAACAGGAAGAAGGCTGTTGAATAAAAACGATTTCAGACATTTGACCTTGCTGTTACCTTGACCCTGGCATATCAATTCCAAATCTAATCAGTTCATCTTCTGGTTACAAAGATAATTCCATATAAGGCTGGCAAACATTGGTATAAAAAAGAGAAATTGCTTGAAATATATAAGTCCCTCCAAGGATCTGAATATATATATTTTGTAAAACCTGCATCTTCTACTTAAAAACATAAAAGAGCCAAATGGTTTCCTATTGGTTACAGAGGTTAGACTTAGGTTTAAGTATAGGCATACAGTAGCATTAATCAGCTATGTTAAAAATTATGTCAATGAAAATTCCTCACATGGATCAAAAATTGTAAATTAGGGGTGTAACTGAATACAAACACGTTATTCACATTGAGACATTGGACTACTGATTGGAACATCGTAAGTTTAAATCCCAGGACAGCCAAGCTGCCACTGCTGGACCTGAGCTGCCACTGAGCAAGGCTCTTAAACCTAAACAGCCCAGGTGTATAAATGAGTTCAATGTAAGTTGCTTTGCAGAATGCCGTGAATGTAAATGATCATTCTTGTTCTCAGAAAGTCATATACGTATTATAATGATATGCAGCTTAAACTATCCATCCCAGTTTGACTCACAACGGCACTGTGAATGCTTCCCAATTTTATAGTAGATTCTGATAACTTGTCTAGTGAATTTTTCTGATCTTTCTGAAATATAACAATCACTAAAACTGAAGTAAATCTGATATATTATTATTAGATGGCTATTGTTGTCAACTGTAGCCTAAATAACTGTTTTGGGAAAGACGTTGTTTTGAAACATAATTAGCTTGCTTATTTACTCACATCACAAAGAAAGTGTATCAGAAAGTTTCACAGGCTTTCTGGTCCTGACATAGTGGTAAGGTTAACAAAAAAAGGCTAAAAATAATAATAATATTTAAAAAAAATTCTGGTACAGAACACACCCACTCCAATTTTAAATCAGAATACGAAGACATATTTTCAGCACTAAACAGATACAGATGGAATTGTGTTACAGCCCTGTGTGTGTGTGTGTGTGTGTGTGTGTGTGTGTGTGTGTGTGTGTGTGTGTGTGTGTGTTTGTGTGTGTGTGTGTGTGTGTTTGTGTTTTCAACCAGCAGAGGGAGACATTTACCCTTTCTGGAAATCCTATATCAATTTCAATTGGTCAACCAGGTTAAGTTCACACAGTTATTTTACAAAACTATTTTCCCTGTACTGACAATTCAGTAGTAATGAAACAGGGTACATCTAATAAAATAAAAGATTAATGTGCATGTACATTTGACATGTGACAAAGGAAAAAAAGTCTTAGTCTACTGTATATAAGTAACGTGTTGGGTCATCATGAGCCACCAGAACAGTTTGGATGCACCCTGGCACGGATGCTACAAGGCTCTGGTACTGTACTGCAAAGGCCATAGCATATGATTCACAACATTTTCATAGTCCCTCATGCCCTGTGGACTGGAACATTGTCATTCAGGGACATTTACACAGACCACTCACATTAGGGTAGAAATGTTTTATCATAGGATAAAGTTGATCAGCCAGAATAACTGCAGTGATTAGCAATAAGGGGGCAAGTGGAAACCAAATCATGGCAGTAAATTGTCCCAACAGCATAATAGAGACACAGTTTTTTCCTTCAATTTGTCACCTGTCTATAAGGTGAGTGAGCTAATTATGATAGACTCATTTGATACACCTTATAGAATCTGCAAATTTTCGGTAGTGTACCAGTCTGTTGTTTTCCTTTCATTAGACAGAGCACACATGAATCAGTGTGTTCATAGGCCAAGGAAACAGTGTGTAAGTCACAATAGCTTTTTGTTTCTATGGAAACTGGTGACCAATTACTTTTGAAAGACAAGAGACAGCATGCCTGGAAACCTGCCATGGAAATCACTGAAATAAGCACTTGAAAAACAGATGACCATGTAATTCACTCTGCTTTGTTGGTTTAAAGGCTTGTAGACAGAGATGGTATGATGGTGTTTGTTTCACTACTGCAGAGCCCATCAGAAGACGAGCAGGGACTCATAAGCTTGGGAGTCTGTGTTTGGCAAGTGACCTATAGCCGAATGGACTAGTGGACTAGGGAGTTCTGGGTATATTCAGGGGAGATACAACAGTCCCCTGCTCCACACCAATGATCTTCTGCAGGACTTACAGTGGTGGTCAGAGGTTAAATTGACATTTATGCCCGGATGCTCCATAAAAGCCTTCTACACCTATGAGGTATACTGCATACCTTGGTCAGAGACAAGGTCCACAAGGACAACAGAGGACTGCTGCTGGTTGGTACATACAGTAGTAATGTGAGCTGATAGAAGGATAAGGTAGCATATCTGGGTTATTGTGGGTTTGGCAAGGAAACCAGGACATAAGTGTATTGTGTATAAGTGTAGGTGTGGAGTTGAATGAACCCCTGCCTCATGCAGTGCATTATTGTTGCATTTCTCTATAACTGCAGTCTTGCCAACATGGCTCTCACATGACTTACATGCTTCCACAGGCTGGATGAGTAAACCACGATATAATCTCTATAAACTATTATATACCTGAGGAGCATGTCACAAAAGACCTCACTGAGAAAGAACTGGAACATGGGTAGGGCATTTGCTAAGCCATCCAGCATCATCAGATATGTGATTAATGTTGCATGCACTTTTTAACTCTAGTGAGGCAGAACCAGAGGCAGGGGGATATGACATTTCACAGTCCGTACACTGAGTCCTCAGTATTCAATGAAAAGGACAAGAAAAGGATTCTTGCTAATGCCGAAGATGTGGTTAGTCGAATGAACCCCAGCTGTTTCCATGAAAGAAAGGCACTAGCCTTGTTGAAGTAACACTCCAATAGAAGAACAATTCAGGGTAGGTGAGGGGAATGTAGGTGAGGGTGAGGGGAATGTTTTGTGATTCCTTTATTATTAAAGAACTTGTTTAGGTCAATGTGCTCCAGAGGAATAGAAGGGGCTAATAGAAGGGAGGCATCGTCACACTGAAGCTGGAATGGTCCTTACACTTCTGGAACCAGACTATTATCTCCCTACAGGTCAAAGAAACAGATTTCCTCAAGCAGTGTAATCATAAGACAACAGATGAGATCCATACCTTGTGATCCAGTAACATCTCTGAAGATTCCTATTTCTTAATTATCTGCCTTTCTAAAACTGAATAAATCAACTGTCATTTTTAAAGTCTGGTAAGATGGTGTGCAATAATTTTTTTGTTTTCCTGTTGAGTCAGAACTAGTGTAGCAATGTACGTATTCCTTCATACAAAAAATCCTTTCTTCAACTGTTAAAGCTCCAGTGTAATAAGATAATAGCTAATAATGTTATAAAGCTGTTATAGGCCATGGAAATGTATAATAATTTATTGTAAAATTATTGTAAAAAAGTATGAGACAAGGGATTTGGAGTCAGAACAAGATTTACAAGTATGTTCTGATTTCCTAATATAGATGTATATTGTAGTTCCTAACATTATATCCACAGTGGGGTCCAAAAGTCTGAAACCACTAGTGAAAATGCTTATATTTTGCATCCTTTTATAATTAATACAATTTTCATTATAAATTACATTATTGACAACAGCTTAAGTGAAAAGTAGAATCTTAGGTATGTCCCCCTTTTTTTTCTTTTCTTTAATGACAGTGTGCACTCGTGCTGGCATGGACTCCATAAGTTTGTACAAAATCTTATGATCCATTTTAGATAAAATCCAACGGAGTGTTGTCTGAACATGTGCTTCAATAGAAGAGATTATTCATGAGGAAAATCTGACCTTTTGTATAAAGCAATTAACATGGTCAATATCACAAATTTGCTTACATTTAAATAGGGACCTAGAAATAGTGCAGAATCTTCAATATTAAATATTCAATTTAATGAACAATTACTTTATTTTAAATATTTAAAAATGATAAAACCTTCTTTTCATTTCCAATTTTAATTTAATTTAATTTAATTCAATTTAATTTAATTTAATTTAATTTAATTTAATTTAATTTAATTTAATTTAATTTAATTAATTAATTAATTAATTTATTTATTTTGCTTCAGGGGTAAGATTTAGTTTTCAGTCTTAAGGTACAAGTTGTTGAACCAAGACAAAGCAGTGTCCCTGATTTCCAGTAGCAACACAAAATCTACACACATTTTAACCTTATGGATCACTCTCTTCCCTTCTTCCTTTCTTTAAGCTTAATCTTTATTAAATATACATGCCCATACACAGATTCCTGCATGGCATATAGAATTCAATACTATTTACATCAAGATTAAGGTTGGATATATTGCAAAGCTGGTGGGTTCTAGAATAGATGAATTAGAGCACTTTAATGCAGAATAAAACCTTTTTACAGTACTCACCCTTTTATCTTAACCATTTTGTACATACCGACCAACACTTGAAAGAAAAAACAAACCTCTGTTTGCATGTCTGTATACTTACATATATAACCCTTCAGAACTGGTGTGCTAGAGGCTTCTTTCTCAGTGTAAATCTGTATTCTTTGTGACTGTCCTCCAGTCGTGCAATCAGACATAAAGTGCAGTAGAAGGAAAACATTTTGAAGCTGTATCAGTTTAGAAACTCCTCAGATCCAGGGCAAAAAGGAGCAGAAACCAGTAGTTCTCAGAGTTTAAGTTCTGTTCACCATAAATATCACAATGAGAACAGGTGAAACTTTAAGAGATGGCTGGAGCCCCACCATGGATGGATATAAAATTGGATAGATCTGCCAAAAGATAGAACATGACGAATGAAGCAGTATGGATAGTTAGTACATGTCTAGACAGAAGATGCTACTGCTGTTGATGCTGATGTCCTCTGTGGAAGTCACAGATGTGGATGACACTCACAGCCTGGTAGAAATTCCCATAGGGCTTTACGCCTTTCATGTTTCGGGACAGTGAGCATGTAAGCGCGGAATGAGAGCAGAAAGAGAAAAACAGAGTGAGAGTGGAGGGGAAAAGTGAGAGAGATGTTGTGGAAGGTCTGAATAAGAGTTAGGAGAGGGAGGGGGTGTTCTGAAAGGGTGAGAGAAAAGGAAATGAGCATGTGGAGGATATGGCTCTGTGCGTGTGTGTGTGCGTGTGTGTGTGTGTGTGTGTGTGTGTGTGTGTGTGTGAGCGAGAGAGAGAGAGAGAGGCAGAGAGACAGAGAGAGAGAGAGAGAGAGAGAGAGAGAGAGAGAATGATAACATAGACAATAAGTGATTAGTTATTGCTGTTAGTCAGCATTCATCTTATCCATAACAGTTATATTTTCTTCCATTCTGAATTGCTCCCACTTCGTATTTGACCATTGTATTGTGAGAGTCACTATGCTATTGCGATATTTTCTCTATCCACCCTCCAGGCAGTGTCACTGGGATTAAAGGCATAAGGAGTTTAATCTGTTAGAGCTCAGACCCTTGTCCACTAAACAGCATGCTTATGTTCATAAAATACACTTTTGAAAAGACAACATTAAAATGAAAATCAACATACCCAGTGGGCAGGTCTTACCTTTGTTAAAAACAAGTATGATACATACTGTAGATTGGTACTTTGGCAGTGTGCAAGTGGTAGCTACACTTACCCATTAACCCCTTCACTATACTCTGACACATCCATACACAAAAACATGCTTCTCTGCTAGAAATGTTTTATAAATTCTTTTCATTCCTATTGGCACAGGGCAATGTTAGTAACAATTATGCATATTAATATCTCAAATATGTTTAAGTCTATGTGTAAGTCTCATGGCATTCTTATTTGTCTTTTTTAATGTTGATTTTTCCATAACACTATCAAGCTACTTCTGTACGGTTTATTTGTAATAATATGTAACATTATGTATTATTCACCCCATCCAGGGTGTCCCCCACCTTGTGCCCATAGTTCCCTGTGATAGGTATGGATAAGTGGTATGGAAAATGGATGGAGGGAAGGATGGATTATGGATTATTCCTCAGTTACCATAGATGTTCAATAATAAAAATATATTTTGCTATTTACAATTTAATTTGTCCTGGCAGAGAAGTGCCCTAGTTTTACAGTATAGAAAAATGGCAAAAACTTGATACTCAGGCAAAACATAGTTCAAAGTGGAATAAAACTACATAAACTATAATGGCTTAGGCCCATCACTGAGAATGGCAGGCAAGCCACATTTCAAAGTATGTGTCTGGATTTACTGTGTAGTTACAGTGCTGATTGACAGTGGGTGAGTGCAATTAGCATTCTGTTTTGTAGTTCATTGGACTGGATTCTGGGATGTGTAGTTTATAGTTTCAGTGGTGATGTGCTGACAGACACATGATACCTGTTCTCCAATTTGCTTTTGCTAAATAATTTGAACATGAGCTAGACAGACAGACAGACAGACAGACACGCATGCACACATGCACACGCACACAGACACACAAACAAACAATGTCACTGGTCCACTGTCCTCTGATGAACTAACAAAAGACAGAGAATTCTCTCTGTTATTGGATCTTCTGAGTAGTCCACCCACTGCTCAGCTAAATAAAGTACATTTGGGTCACTGTGGAGGTAGGTGTGATGTATGGAGGCATATGGAATCATGCTTCAAGTATCTTAGTATGCGACACTTTAACAGGATGGGACGCCAGTCCATTGCAAGGCACAATACAAACACAAATTCACATACTCATTAACACCAAATGGCAATCTCTAGCCATATTTCTATCTTGGCACTTTTTGCTTTGTTTCTACCTTCACCTTGGTTCTTTTTAAATAACTTCTATATATTTCATGTTGAATAAGCCTCTTGCACTAGCATCTACCCCTATACTGTTTAGATCCTTCAAGACACTGCAGAGGAAACCACGAACATGGTCACAAAGGCACTTACCCTCAAGCAAATCTGCACCCTTTGTTGAGACTCATTGGGTGCTTACTGCAATGTTAAATATGATATTGTTGTTGTTGGAGACACAGTAGTTATTGCTGTTGATTAATCTGGATTTGCTTGCAGGTAAGTGCCTTCGCTCGCCACTCTGTTCCACTGAACAGAACCGAACAGAACAAAAGTATAATGGTCATCCAATGTCTGGTAGATTTTTTCTCCTACAAAGTTTTTTTTTTACCCCTACCTTGGTAGAGATAGAAATCTCACTGGAGTACAGCGTTATATTACAGATTTCATGCAACAGAGAAATTTATCTGGAAACTTTGCAGTAAAGATCAGTAATACAGCTCTTTATTTGCAATACCATGTTGGTCATGTCTCTGGTATGTCTCTGCCGACAAGAAAAGGCTATATTGGGTATAGATCAAAGAATTTTGGTGTGAAGTAGTCAGCCTGGAACATTCAATATTAGATGTTGATCCCTTCATGACAATGGGGAAATGTGACAAAATTGTGAATTATATCAATTATTGAGATTCCGACTTTGGGATTACAATAGTCAGATAACTTTCTAGCTATCAAACGTGCTATGAAACTGCTGCTATGGAGGAGTACAATGTTAAGGCAGGGCTTCATCCATCCATCGCCCTGATAGTAAGAGTTGAGCCACCATTGGCTAGATATTAGACCAAATGAAACCTGATGAGTGCATTCAGCCTCCTCTTTAAAGTAAACTTCCACTGTGTCATTCTAGATCACAGCCTATGCTCACAGGGGCTATACATAGTGAAACAATCCTAGTTCAAAGGGCACTAAACCCAGAATATTGTGCTGAAATGGAACTGCCCTTGCCTGAAATGCAGGAGTTGTGAGAAATGAGAACAGAGAGCGAGAGAGAGAGAGAGAGAGAGAGAGAGGTGTGTCTGAAACACATATGTGTGGGCAGGGTTTTGAGAGAGGGAGAGGTGATTCAGTTTTAACATCATTGATGCTTTACGCCATCAAATGGAAGACATCTTGTGAAAATTTATCTTCTAGTTTAAACAATACGGTGATTCTTTTAGCCAACACTTTAACATTTTTACCTCATAAGGATCTTTGTTTAGAAGTCCTGTAATATGCGCGATTCTTTTTAAACAGCTCTTTTAATAATTTTTACCTCCTAAAAGTTTATGTTTGAAAGACACGTAATATGTGCGATTCTTTTCAACAGATTCCTTTTTTTTTTTTTTTTTTTTTTTTTTAAAAAACGCTTTACCTCCTAAACTTTTTATTCAAAGGCAAACCGGGCTCCCTAAAAACGTAATCAACATTTGTTTTCATTTATTTCACAAACAAATATTCTACTCATATATGTACACATTCAAACATCATGCTTTTTCTAACAATGTGGTTACACAAACGAAATACCCCCACATAGTAACACAAACGCATGCCCAATATTAACCATTGATACGCTTTTCAGACGTATTTCGCCCAAAAACCAGGCTCATTAACATAAACACCTTTGTTGGGGGCTACTCATGCACACACTCCCCCCTCCACCACAGCCCAGACACACTGGGGCCAGATTGACCCACTGATACAGTCGATAGGGTTACCCCCACCCCTGGTCATAAATTAGGTTACCTACAGAAATGTTGATCAGGGGAGCACAAAGGGCCATAAATCAGCACACACTACTTTGATTGACAGTTTCACAGAAAGTGTATGATATAACTACTGAGAACATATTTACATTTCTGATTATCAATGGAATAAAGGTCATGATGTGAGCCATTCATTGTTTGAAACTGTTGTACACATTCTAAATACTTGTTATTTATAAATTATAAATTATGCTATATTGGTTTCAATTTATTGAACCCTATTCATGATCCCCAATATACCTCAATATACCTTAACAAGGTTTTAATGGAGGAGTAATAATATACTCACATGCCAGTATTCATTTAGTCACATTTGAGAAAGTAAGAGGTTCACATTTTTACTGTGGTATTCCAATTTTTAGGCTTGAAGGCCTAGGAAGGAATCATAGGCTCTAATTTGCTCTTCTCACTAGACAGTTCTTAACACACTTAACTTCTTTTGGGTGGCATCCCAATGTGGTGTGATGTGGCATATCTTACAGCAGATTATGGTCGCTGAACTGCTGAAATGCCAGAACTGTCTTGGTGGTGCACCGAAAACAACGTGGGCTTTATAGCTAATTGGAGTAGTTTTGAGGGCAAGGCTGGCCTGTTAGGGCGGGCTGGTATCCATCCCACTCGGGAAGGTGCTGATCTCATTTCTTGTAGCATAGCAAATATTCTCAGAACAGGCCTATTTAATATGTGACAATCCAGAGCCAAGGCCAGGGAGCAGGCAAGCACGCAAAACCGACCGACTGCTGCACTGAGTCCTCACCTTGGTTCCACAATACCGAGACTATGTCTGTTCCCCGCGCTAAACAAAAATGTAGAAATTTTCATAAAGTTTGTTTTAGTAACCTAATTAACATAAAATTAGATCATACTGAATGCACAGCCAGCATCTTTGATCTGAAGCTAAGACTGTTAAATATTAGATCTCTTATTTCTAAAGCACTTATTGTTAATGAAACCATCACTGATCAGGAGTTTAATATAATCTGTTTAACAGAAATATGGATTAAACCAAATGAGTACATAGTACTAAGTGAAGCTAGTCCTCCTGGATCCAGTTATATATATCAGCCCGTCTCACGGGCAGAGGAGGTGTCGCACTAATTTATAATGATCAGCTAGGTGTCAAACAAAAACCGAGTCATTAATTAAACTCTTTTGATGTTATTTATACTAGTATAACATATGTAGCCACAAAAACAAGTTGATTCCGCTAATTATTATTTACAGACCCCCCCGGGCCATATACTGAATTCCTTAGCGAATTTGTAGATTTTATCTCAAACCTGGTTGTTTCTCTAGGCAAAGCTTTAATTGTTGGTGACTTTAATATTCATTTTGATAACCTGGAAAACCCTCTGAGAACAGCAGTTGTGTGTTTCTATTCTAGATTCAGTAAGGGTCAATCAAAATGTAATAGGACCCACTCATAATGGTGGTCACACTCTTGACTGATACTAACATACGGATTAAATATATAAAATATAGTCACACATCCACAGTCTGAAGCATTTCATCTTATTTAAATTGCGTATCGATCAGAATATTTGCAACTTGCCACACTACCGCATCAAACGTACATTCACATCAGCTACTGCACAGAGTTTTAACAATAACCTCCCAGAGCTATCAGCTATGATTGGATTACTGTCTGATCCCAAAGAACTTGATCAGGCAACTAAATGTTTAGAGTCAACGTTCCGCTACATGCTAGATAAGGTTGCTCCACTTAAAAGAAAAATAATTAGAGAGAAAAAGCCAACACTCTGGCATAACAATCACACGCACCTTAAAACAGACCACTCGACAATTAGAACATAAATGGCATCAAGCCAAATTGGTAGTATTTCAAATAGCTTGGAAGGAGAGCCTCCTGAACTATAGAAAATCTCTTAGTGCAGCTAGATCAGTCTATCTCTCCACCCTAATTGAAGATAACAAAAATAACCCTGGATTCTTATTTAATACTGTTGCAAAATTAACTAGGAATAAAACCAGCACAGAAACATGCACACAATCATTCTATAGCAGCAACGATTTCATGAATTTTTTCACTGGCAAAATTGAAAATATTACACAAAAAAATCAGACTATTAATTTAAAACCAGACAGTCTTATAACTAACCCTGTAGATAATAATAACAATATCAGATCAACGATTAGAATGTTTTACTCCCCTTAGAGAGACCCAACTAATTTAATTAATTTCTTCATAAAAATCATCAACTTGTATACTAGATCCCTTAACTACATGCTTCTTGAAACAGATTATTCCAGAAGTAACCAATCCCCTTCTAAAGATAATCAGTTCTTCCCTTAGCACTGGCTATGTACCTAAATCATTTAAACTAGCAGTTATTAAACCCCTGATTAAAAAAACCTGACCTTTACCCCTGTCAATTGCCCAACTCTAGGGCAATATCAAATCTGCCCTTTATCTCCAGGATCTTAGAAAAGTTTGTGGCACAGCAGCTATACTCCTACCTACATGGGAATAACATTCATGAAATGTATCAGTCAGGATTTAGGCCATATCATAGCACAGAGACAGTGCGGGTTAAAGTGGTAAATGACCTACTACTGGCCTCTGATCAGGGTTGTGTCTCCTTGCTTGGATTGCTTGACCTTAGTTCAGCATTTATTACAACTGAGCATAGTATTCTCCTTGGTAGACTAGAAAACATTGTTGGCATTAAGGGAACGGCCCTCTCCTGGCTCAGGTCTTATTTGACTGATCGTTATCAGTTTGTTGATGTAAATGAAGATTTCTCTATGTGTACTGAGGTAAAGTTTGGTGTTCCACAAGGTTCTGTTTTAGGCCCACAACTTTTTTCTTTATATATGCTACCTCTGGGTCAAATTATTTGTAAACATGGAATTAGCTTCCACTGTTATGCTGATGAAACACAGTTGTATGTTTCAGCAAAGCCAGATGACAGAAACCAGCTTAATAAAGTTGAGGAATGTATAAAGGTAAATGTATACATTAGACACTGGATGCTTATTAACTTCCTTTTACTTAATTCTGACAAGACAGAAGTATTTGTACTAGGACAACATGCAGCTAGAAGTAAGTTTTCTGATTACATAGTAACTCTGGATGGCCTTTTTGTTTTGTCATGTGCAGCAGTAAAAGACCTTCTTTCGTCTCAGACATATTGCTAAGATAAGAAATATAATGTCACTACATGATGTGGAAAAACTAGTTCATACTTTCGTCACCTCTAAGTTGGATTACTGTAATGCCTTATTGTCTGGATGTTCCAGTAGGTGCATAAACAAACTCCAGTTAGTCTAGAATGCAGCTGCAAGAGTCCTTACTAGAACCAGAAGATATGACCACATCACCCCTATCTTATCCACACTGCATTGGCTCCCAGTAAAATTTTGCATTGATTATAAAATACTACTATTGACCTATAAAGCACTGAATGGTCTCACGCCACAGTACCTTAACAAACTTCTGGTCTTTTATAATCTGCCACACCTACATCGATCAAAAGGTGCAGGCTATTTGTTGGTAACTCGAATAGTGAAGGCTAGAGCAGGAGGAAGAGCTTTCTCTTACAAAGCTCCACAGTTATGGAACAACCTTCCAATTAGTGTTCAGGACTCAGACACAGTCTCAGTGTTTAAGTCCAGGCTGAAGACATATTTCTTTAGTCAAGCTTTTTGTGAATAGTCTTTTTTCTTAAGTAAAGGAGCAGATCTGGAGGAATCACAGGCATAGAGTGTTGTGGTGAACTGGGATGTTTGGATGCTTTTCCACCCCCCCCCCCCTCCCCCCACTTTCATACGTTCACCCATGTTTGTTGATGGTGGAGTGGCTGGGTACCCTCATGTCTATGTTACCTTCTGGCCAGAGTCCCTGCTTTCAATCACACAAAGTACATCGTCCTTAACCATTATAGGGCAATAAGCATACCTAACAATCTCTCCCTCTCTTTCCCTCTCTCTCCCTCTCTCTTT
The DNA here is from genome assembly GCF_023375685.1 of Ictalurus furcatus. Taxonomy (NCBI): domain Eukaryota; kingdom Metazoa; phylum Chordata; class Actinopteri; order Siluriformes; family Ictaluridae; genus Ictalurus; species Ictalurus furcatus. The sequence continues at coordinate 8,691,313 of NC_071263.1, read as the reverse complement.
CTGTCGAGCTACACATGATGCTCTTGAGATACCAGTGATCCTGACCCCTTCTGCTCTTCGTACCTGCCTGATCCATCCTGATGCCCTATGTCTGTTTGGAGTCCTCATCAGTTGGAAGATACATGATGCTGCTGAGGATGGCCTCACATGGTGCAGCCCAAAGATCTTTGAGATTGCTGAGAATGGTACTGCTTAAAAACCATGGTTTTGGACCTCAATTCATGTGAACATTTAGTCTGCACTTATATTGTGCTTTTTTTTTTTTTTTAACCTTAGTGGTTCTACAACGCGCTTTACACTGGTTCTCATTCAACCATTGAATAGTTATGCTGTGATGGCTATGACTACAATTACTATTATAGCCTTAGCACTGCAATTACCACAAACACTTTTGCAGTCAAGTCTCCATCAGTGAACAGAGAAAAGTTCAGCAAAACAGACTTCATTTAAAAACTGTCATAAATTTTTCCAGGTTACACAACTGCACTATTTGACCATGCAGTATTAGCATATTTATAGAATTGTATAATTATTATAACTATACTATCTTATTTATAATTATACTATCCGGTGTCATGCAGATGAGGATGGGTTCCCTTTTGAGTCTGGTTCCTCTCAAGGTTTCTTCCTCATATCGTCTCAGGGAGTTTTTCCTTGCAACCGTCGCCTCTGGCTTGCTCATTGGGGACAAATTCATACATTTAAAATCTATATCCTGAATTTATATATATCTGTAAAGCTGCTTTGGGACAATGTTCATAGTTAAAAGTACTATACAAATAAAACTGAATTGAATTGATTTGAATTATAAGTAAAGATGTTAATACTGAGATACTGCTGTAAGCATTGTGCCAGATTTTCAGTACATCATTGGACCTTGGTACATACTTCAACTCCTACTATTATTTATAACATAATGAATCAGTGTATGTTGTTTATACTGGCTGACACCCTGTATGTAAAACAAAGCACAGGAATAGGTTTGTTTAGGTGTGCACATGATTATGCATTTACATTTATTCATTTAGCAGACGCTTTTATCCAAAGTGACTTACATATGAGGAAATACAAACAAAGTGATAATAACAGAGCATAGTATAGTAACAGAAGTGCTGCATTTTGACTCTCCTATTAAGTCCATTATATAGAGTGCAGATCAGAAGTCATGTCGCTCCCAGCTGCTGGTATTTTAGGTGTGTGTGTGTGCATGTGTGTGTCGTTGTACGAGTCATACATTGCTGCAGGAGGTTGGACTACATTAGTTTCTAGTCTTCATTAAGGCACTGATTCATGCAAACAAAAGCAATGGGCATTAAAGGAGGTGTGCATTTACATTTACAGCATTTGGCAGACGCTCTTATCCAGGGCAGCTTGTAATCTCTGTTCAAAACATATACTCATGCTAGCACAAATAGGTCAGTGTCTAAGAATACCGTAAAGTGAAAACCCTGTTAAAGAGGAATTAGTAGTTCAATTGATACATGTCTTCCTTGTATGCAGAAGGTTGGTATAATGTGTTTGAGTGAGATGCAGGATGCAAGTGCATAAAGTCAGCATGTTTATTAGCAGTAATCCAAAATTTGTCATTATAGTTGATAGGTGGGGCGAGTTGCCTCGGGGTCAGAGGAAAAGCACAAATTGAAACACAAGGATAATCCATTATCAAAAACTGGGAAAAATAATCAAGGGTGTAAACCAGAAAACACAGAACATGGATACTAGAAAACTTGGAAACCAAGGCTTAAACTTAACGACAAGGCGTGCACAATAAGACCTCACACTGGAACTAGGAAAACAAGGTATACATAGGCAAACTGAAGAGACAGTAATACAACACAGGTGAGAACAATCAAGACACCATAGGGCAATGAACCCCCCCCCCCCCACCCTTTAACGCATGGCTCCCAAAGGGCCAAAAAACAAAAAAAGTCTGGACCTCTAGGCAAAATGTCCACAAGCTGCCCAGGGCCCAGAAGTGGGTGTTTCCTAGAACAAGCTGTGTCCTCAGCAGAGCAGGGAGATGGAGCAACAACCTTGGCAAAGCAGGGATGCGGCGCAATGTCCTTGGCAGACGAGGGAGGCATAGCAATGTCCTCAGCAGAGCAGAAAGGCTGTGTGACATCCTTGGCAGAGCACTGATGTGGGATGATGATGTCATCCTTGAAGTGAGCAGGAGGTGGGGAAATGACATCCTCCTCAAAATCAGCCAGAGAGAGAACAATGACGTCATCCAAAAAGTCAGCAGCATGCAGAGTGATGACATCGACCTTAAAGTCAGTCGGAAGCAGGGCAACAACATCATCCTCAAAGTCAGCAGGAGATGGGGCAACAGTGTCATCCTCGTGGTCAGCAGGAGGTGGGATGATGACAACATCCTCAAGATCAGCAGGAGGTGAAGCGATGACATCCTCTGTAGAGTCAGTAGGCGACACAGAGCCAGCATCCTCCACAGAGTCACCAGGCAGTAGAGAGGCATCTTCTGCAGAGTCAGCGCTCAGTGGGACAACATCATATTCTGCAGAGTCAGTGTGCGGTGTGGACCAGGAGGCTGCATAAAGCAGGTGGCTTCGAACTGCATGGAGTAGGTGGCCACAGGCAGCGTAGAGTAGGTGAAGCTTTCTCTGAACCCCCACTGAAAACTGTCATCTTTACTGTAGGGAAATCATACTGAAGTTGACAGTCTGCATGGGGGCTGACTGATTTGCTACATCCTCTAGCAGTGAAGTCTTCTATAGTAAGTGAGATGCAGGATGCAAGTGCATTAAATCAGTATGTTTATTAAGAGTAATCCAAAATATGTCATCATAGTTCATAGCAGTGCAAGGGAATTCAATTCTGAATTCATTATAGTTTTAACATGAAGTGATCATTTGAAGTGAAGTGATGCTGGGAGCAGGGTATGTTTGCAGAAACACCTTTTCTCATAACAACATTTTAGTGATTTTTTTTAATTATTAGAATTGTTCTAATTTACTTATCTATGTCATGGTAGTGCCAAAGGGTGCAGAATTACACTACCCATCAGCCCCAGCATATCACATGCCTAACTAATCACTCTCACTTGTGGTTTCATTATGCCTTAAATTCTTTCTAGTAAATTCTAGTTTCTCAGTGTATCACCATCCAGCAGAAAGCTTGACCAATCAATGGATGCAGCAGAATTTTTTTAGTTCCATCAGGGGCTCTTGGAGAAGAACCATCTGATGTGGGAGCAACAAAGCAAGGGAAAATGGGTTAGTGCCACACTGGTATGGCTTGAAGTCATGTGCCCCATAAGGAAAGTTTTTGATTAGGGCGCTCCCTACTAGGCTGGAACCATCGACCCACCCTCCCTGCCCCAAAGAAGATGCTATTAAGGCTCATGGCCTTGCCATAGGCATCACTTTGTCTCCATGCTCTGCCTTGGATGTTACTATGCCACCTGGCTCTGCTCGCCTTCCTACTCCACTGAGGACATGACTCCACCTCCTTTCTCAGCTAAAGACATCACTCTGCCTTCTTGCTCTGCTAAGGACATCCTCCTTCCCCCTGCTTCGCAGTGTACATCATTCCTCCCTCTTGCTTCACAGAGGATGTCGTTCACCCATCTTGCACCATGGAGGATGTTGCTCCCCCCTCTGACTTTGTGGAGGACATTACTTCCCCATCTGGCTCCGCAGAGGACGTCACTCCCCCTTCTGGATTTGAGTAGGATTTCGCTCCCCCCCTCTGACTTCGCGGAGGATGTCACTCCCTTCTCTGGCTTTGACCAGGGGTTCATCTGGCTGACTTCATATTCATTCTTCTGTGGTGATATTTTTTATATTTGGCAAATTGTTTGAAAAAAAAATAGTTCTAATTCCAAACTCACAGATAAGCTTGGTTTAATAAATTTCTATCTGCCAGCCAATTATCATCCAAGATGAACATAGGATGAACGCAAAATAGGTGGTCTTGACCAATTAATATTCACATTCTATTTAGGGATGAGAAAGTAAATTTTAACCATAGATGTTCTACATGTTCTCCATGAGAGTAATGATAAGTAAGCGTACAAAAGAAGTACAGTATAGTACAATAGAGGTCTACTCCACTTACTGGTTTTACAATGTATAAATGTTCTGGCACATTAGAAAATCATCAGTAGAAAGCTAATATTGTGGCAAACATCATAGAATTCATTAAAAAAAATTTTTAATGTTGTACAGTTAAAGTTCACTGTAAAATAGCTTGTTTAAGAGCAAACATTCAGAAAAATATATACACATACACGTGTGTGTGTGTGTGTGTGTGTGTGTGTGTGTGTGTGTGTGTATATATACACATACTAAATGACTTTGACAAGGGCCAGCTTGTGATGGCTAGATGACTGGGTCAGTGCATATCGAAAACGGCAGTTCTTGTGGTGAGTTCCTGGTGTACAGTGGTTAGTACCTACCAAAAGTGGTCCAAAGAAAGAGAACTGGTGAACTCAGTGACAGGGTCATGGCAACCAAGGCTCATTGATGTGCATGAAAAGCTAAGGCTAGCCGCTCTGCTACGATCCCAAAGTAGAGCTACTGAAGCAAAAATAACTGAAAATGCTGGCTATGATAGAAAGATGTCAGAACACCATGCATAAAAAGTGGCTACAATGGGCATGTGAGCATCAGAACAGGATCATGGAGCAATGGAAAAAGGTGGGCTGGTCTGATGAATCATGTGGACGGCCGGGTGTGTGTGCTTTGCTTACCTGAGGAAGAAAATGATGCACTACATGACTATGGGAAGAAGGCAAGCCAGCAGAGGAAGTGTGATGCTCTGGGCAGTTTTCTGCTGGGAAACCTTGAGTCCTGGCCTTCATGTGGATGTTACCATGATATGTAAAACCTTTGACACATTTTTGACTTACCTAATCAATGAAATGTGCTGGAAAAGCAAGTCCTATCCATGTAGGCCCCACCTCACAATTTTCAGGATGTAAAGGGTCTGCTGCTAACATCTTTGTGCCAGATACTACAGCAACCCCCCAGAGGTCTTGTGGAGTCTGTGCCTCGATCGGTATGAGCTGATTTAGGTAGGTGGTTTTAATGTTATGGCTGATTTGTATGTGTGGGTGTTGTATCAATCAAAATTATTCATCCCCCATTGGAAATCAGGTTTATTGTCAAAATTTATAGACTTTCAGATGCTTGCAATAAACAAATCAAACAAAAGCAATTGAAATAGTTCAACACAACGAAGGCTTCAAGTAGTTTCAACAAATTCAACTGAAAATGCAAATTATAATGATTTCTCCAGTTTAAAAATTATGTAACCCCCTGAATAGAATCCCTCACAGCAGCACAAATATGCAAAACAGGTGTTGTCTCAAGCACACCTGATGCAACTAATCAAGGGCTTCATTAGTTGCACCAGGTGTGCTTGAGCTGGAACACATGAAATACCTGAACTGGCTAGGGACAGAAAATTTATGAAGTACTTGGACGGTGCAAAAAAAAGGAAGCTATCAATGGCTGCAACCAGATTTCTGAGAAGGCAGGCTGTGAAAAACCCTCGAGTGATTGCAGAAGACCTGCAGGAAGACTTGGTGGCAACAGGCACTGAGGTTTCAGTGAGCACAGTATGGTGCGTACTAAATGCAGAAGGTTTCCATGCCAGAACTCCAAGACATACACCACTACTGACCCAAAAACACAAGAAATGTCAGGTCAAAATCGTATAAATAAGCCAAAGAAGTTCTGTGATTCTGTTCTGTGGAGCAATGAAACAACTTGGAACTATTCAGCATGATGGATCATGCTGGAGGAAGAATGTATGTCTGGAGGAAGAATAATGAAGCAAGAACACTCTGTCCACAGTCAAGCATGGTGGTGGCTCTGTGATGCTCTGGGGCTGCTTTGCATCTTCTGGTACTGGAAACCTGCAGCGTGTGGAAGGCTAGATGGATTCATTGACATATCAGGAAATCCTAAGAGAAAACATCATGCCATCTGTGAGGAAGCTGAAGCTTGGGCGTCATTGGACCTTCCAACAGGACATTGATCCCAAGCATACCTCAAATTCCACCAAGCCTTGGTTGCAGAAGAAGCCCTGGAAGATTCTACAGGGCTATCACAGTCACCTGACTAGAAAATCTCTGGTGGGATTTGAAGAAGGCAGTTGCAGCACATAAACCCAAAAATATTACTGAACTGGAAGCCATTGCTCATGAGGAATGGGCTAAGATTCCTCAGGAATGCTGCCAGAAGTTATGCATTTCATTTCCAGCTGGTCATAACTGCAAAAGAGTGCTCTACTAAGTACTAAAGATGCTTGCCATGAAGGAGTTGAATAATTTTGAAACTGGAGAAATCATTGTAAGTAGCATTTTCAGTTGAATTTGAGGAAACCACTTGAAGCATTCATTGCATTGAACTATTTCAATTGCTTTTGTTTGATTTGTTCATTGCAAACAGCTGAAAGTCTGTAAATTTCGACAATATACCTGATTTGCAATGGGGGTTGAATAAATTTTGATTGCAACTGTGTGTACAGTGGGGGAAATAAGTATTGGACACGTCACCATTTTTTTCAGTAAATATATTTCCAATGAGGCTATTCACATGAATTTTTCAGCAGACGTCAGTATTAAATCAAGACATCCGGAAATATAAAGATTTCACAACATTAAAGTCCATAAATAAAGTTATGTGTAATAAAGTGGAATGACACAGGAAAAAGTATTGTACACACTTAGAAAAAGCAGTACTCCAAGGCAAGGTAAGGCAAGGAACCAGCTGAAATCCGTAAGTAATTATACTCCCTATCAGTGCAAATTAATATCAGCTAGGTTAGTAAATTGATGTTCTATAAAAAGACTTTTCATTACCAAGGTGTCATAGAAGAAACATGGGTAAAAGCAAAGAGCACTCCCAAGACCTTAAAAGAGCCAGGTAGAATCTTACAGAACTAAACAGTATTTTAAATTACATCTGTATTTGTCTAGTGTTCAAAAATGTACTAATTGTCTAACAATTTCCATAATGTAAACTTGAAGTAAGCTTAAAGTTAAGATCTTGGTGAGCTGTTAATTTAAATTTCAGTACTTTCAAGTTTTTCTGGCTGGAACTTTGATTTCCCATATCTCAAACTAGATAGGACCATAATATACTAAGGCCACATAAAGCACACTGAGCTGACATTATATTAATCAAAATAGTTTGTTTGAATATCTTATTATTACTATAGTTTATTACAAAAATGTTTGCAGTATTGTTTAGATATTTTTCTCAGTGAAGCATATGCGGACAAAACAATCCACTTATCAGTGGATTAATCAATTAACAAATTGTGTTAAATCTCTAGAAAGTGGAGTATTCCTTTAATCTTCTTATTTGCAGATCGACCACTAAATGAAATAGGCTTCTGAATCTTTCAGGCTTCAAAAAACAAAATTCCCACAGGATTCTCTCACTATTACTTGCAATACCATTGCTCTTAAGCAGATTGAAGCACTACAATAAGATGTGGTGTGTCAAAAAGTGAGCTCTGGTAGATTTAAGTGACTGCCAGCATAGTAGACAATTTCACTTGAAATATCTGTGGGTCATACGGACTTGCAATCGGATTTATGTCTTTTTGAAAAAGTGAAAGAAAAACAAACAAACAAACAAAATAACCCCAAGGTGTCATATCACAGCAAAACAATGACTACATTTCCCATCCTGCCTACAAATACATGAACCGCAATTCCCAGAACACTCACTTTCATTCTAATCACAAACACCTGCATCCAATTTCACACACAAACACACCACACATAAAAGAGACTGTTTGAACACTAAGTCTTTGTGAAGTATTACCTGTGTTTTTTCCGTACACCAAGTCGTTGTTCATCGTGTTTTGTGTCCTAGTTTTGACCTTGTTCTAGCCCTCGTTTTCGATTCTTGTTTTGCCTCGTTTGTGCCCGTTTGCCAATCGCCTGACCTATTGCCCATTTATGACCACGTCTATGTTTCACGATTTGGACTTGTCTGCCTGTCTCATAATAAAGCTCTTATCTGCATTTGCATATGTCCTAACATTTGCATACTTCACCTCACTATGGATGCAGCAGGAGAGCGAGGAGAGCATTGCGCCTGTGTACATAGAAATGTCTGGCCACCATTCATGTCAGTCCAGTTTCCCCAGAGGATGGACATAGAACCCCAGGACCTGAATTATGGAATACGTGGCTACCCAAGGCAGTTCATGTTCCACTGCCACATGTACTTTTCGAGCCTGGTGAACCCCAAGCTGGACAAGAGGCAGTGGCTCAGGTTCATTGTGTCCCAGCTTTATAGCCCGGCCAGTACAGGGTCAAGTTCCCTCAACAATGTAACTCTTTGATTGTGGAACTTTTTATGAAGGAATTTGGGCATCCAGGGCAGAGCTACAACCTGGATCAACTTTTGAGGGGAGTCAGTGTGACGAGGAAGCCTGATCTGCCATTCCACACCTTTTATGAGTGGATCGACAGTACCGACTCCACAGTTCAGCTCCAGCACCAGGCCAGCAGTAGGGGTGATACAGGCATGCAAGACCGAGGGCTGCCATAAAGAAGCCACCTACAGTGCCCTACATGCAGTAATCTTAGGATCCACAGATCATATTTCTGCTCCTGGGAAGGTTTTAAAAGCAGCTGGCGTACCCACAAACGTCTCCACAAGAGAGCAAGGGCAGAGCTCCAACCTGAGACCCACAAGGTGGTCTCACCCGCAGAGCTCCATCTGGAGGTCACCGTGGCGACCTCCCCAGAGCTCCAACCTGAGACCCATGAGGTGGTCTCACCTGCTGAGCTTCAGCCAGAGGTCAATGTGGCGGCATCCTCCCCAGAGCTCCAATCTGAGACCCATGAGATGGTCTCACCTGCAGAGCTCCAGTCGGAGGTCAATGTGGCAACCTCCTCCACAGAGTTCCAGCATGAGACCTAAGAGGTGGTCTCACCGGCTGAACACTCGTCTGAGGTCAATGTGGCGACCTCAGCTCCAGAGCCAGTTTGAGGTCAACATGGCGACCTCCTCCTCAGAGCTTTAGCATGAGACCCATGAGGTTGTCTCATCTCCAGAGCTCCAGCATAAAGTCAAGTTCCTGTCTGAAGTCAAAGAGGCAGCCTCCCAAGCCACGTTCCTGTCTGAGGTCGAAGAGACAGCCTCCCGAGCCAAGTTCCTGTCCGAGGTCTAGGAGACCGCCTCCCGAGCCAAGTTCCTGTCCGAGGTCGATGAGACGGCCTCCCAAGCCACGTTCCTGACTGAGGTTGACGAGACGACCTCCCACGCCAAGTTCCAGCTAGAGGTCAATGAGGTGACCTCCCATGCCAAGTTCCAGCTAGAGGTCAATGAGGTGACCTCTCAAACCATGTTCCTGTCCGAGATCGCTGACATGGACAACCAAGTTCTGCTCATGCCCGAGTCTGCTGACACGATCAACCAAGTTCTCCTCATGCCTGAAGCCGACGTCACAAAAAACCAAGTTATGCTCATGTTTGAGACTGACATCATGGCCAACCAAATTCTGTTCATGCTTGAGATCGACAACATGGCCAACCAAGTTATGCTCACGCTTGAGATCAACGTCACGGCCAACCAAGTTCTGCTCACGCCTGAAGCCGATGTCACGGCCAACCAAGTTATGCTCACGCCTGAAGCCGATGTCACGGCCAACCATGTCATGTCACGCCTGAAGCCGACGTCACAGGCAACCAAGTTATGCTCATGCTTGAGACTGACATCATGGCCAACCAAGTTATGCTCACACTTGAGATCAACGTCACAGCCAACCAAGTTCTGCTCTCGCCTGAAGCCGACATCACGACCAGCCAAGTTCTGCTCATGCCTGAAGCCGACGTTATGGCCAACCAAGTTATACTCACGCCTGAAGCCGACGTCACGGCCAACCAAGTTATGCTTATGCCTGAAGCCAACGTCACGGCAAACCAAGTTCTGCTCATGCATGAAGTTGACGTCACGACCAACCAAGTTCTGCTCATGCACGAGACTGACGACATGGCCAACCAAGTTCTGCTAACGCCTGAAGCCGATGTCACAACCAACCAAGTTCTGCTCACGCCTGAAGCCGATGTCATGACCAACCAAGTTATGCTCATGCTTGAGACTGACAACACGGCCAACCAAGCTCTGCGTGCACCTGAGTCTTCTGACACAGCCAACCAAGTTCAGCCTGCAGAGTCGATTCAGCCTCTCTGCAGGACTGAGGATGCTGCTCAGCATCCTATACAGCTGAGGACGCCACTCAACCTTGTTCAGCTGAGGAAGTTTCTCTGCCTCCCATTGCAGGCAAGATCTCCGCTTTGCTTCCCTACTCTGCCTCGGAAGTCACTATGCCAGGCTTCTTTATGGACATCGCTCCGCCTTCTTGCTCTGCTGAGGATGTCGCTCCACACTCAAGAAAGGCAGACGAGACGGCCCACCAAGTAAGCACCTGTCTAAAGCTGACGACACAACTTCCCAAGCCTGGGTCTTGCCTAATAACCCGGGCGAACCAGCCCCAGCCTCATGTCTGCTCCCCAGCTCCTCAAGGGACCTGCTACTTGTTGGACAATACCTGCATTGGAACCTGAGGGGCTGTGAAGACATTTTGCCCAGAGGGCCAGGACCGCCAGGGGAGGAAGTGTAATTGGGGATAAGTGCCCTTGGGGGGGTTCTGCCATATCACAGCAAACCAGTGAGTACATTTCCCATTCTGCACTGCGGCCTACAAACATGGCTGCCATGGACCGCAATTCCCAGAACACTCCCTTTCATTCTAATCATGCACACCTGCATACAATCTCACACACAATCACACCACACATAAAAGAGACTGTTTGAACACTAAGTCTTTGTGAAGTATTACATGTGTTTTCCACATATTAAGCCGTTGTTCATCGTGTTTTGTGTCCTAGTTTTGATCTTGTTCTAGCCCTTGTTTTCGATTCTTGTTTTGCCTTGTTTATGCCCGTTTGCCGATCGCCTGACCTATTACCTGTTTATGACCACTTCTATGTTTCACGATTAGGATTTGTCTGCCTGTCTCTCATATAATAAAGCTCTTATCTGCATTTGCATCTGTCATAACCTCCTTTGCGTGAATTATGTGACACAAGGCAAATACTAAGCTAAAATGCAGAGGTGTGGTCAGTGATCACAGCAGATGTGGGGATTAACACAATCCTTCTTAGTTTACATAATTACTTCAATTTCTAGGTCAGTGATTGTGATGGTATCTGACCCGTTGTGAAAGTCAGTCATTTATAATGCAATGACAAAAAACAATAGGACACTGATTAATAGGAAATAAGGAGAAATCTATAGTTGTTGTTTTTTTTTTTTTTAGGTTTGCACTTTCTATAGCATGTGTCAGTCAGTGAAGACACACACTTTCTGCTCTTTCTTTTTTCTTTAAGTCTTTGAAAACCACACATACACACAATATGAGTGGTAGTTGGAAGATGATGCAATCTATCATGGAGTTATGTGTCTAAACATTGGAAGACAAATGCCCTGGCTCTACATTCATGCATAGAGCAGATTAAAAAAGCCTTTATTTTTTTAGTTTTTTTTTATGGTTTAATGTACAAGTCTTTAACATGAATTGAATTAGAGAAGGTAATTGAACAGTGGCCACAAAGCTATAAACATTGTCCAGTACACTTTGATTATTCTTACTACTAACACTATGTCTAGAATGCTTTCATACTAATACTGTGATTCATTCAACTGTAGAAGGGCCTTTATCACCTAGCTTCATCACCATATGTTAGTATTGTGTAGTATTGTGTATTATTTATGTAGTATGTGTAGTATTTACTCTCAAATATTATTACTGAATCAGCACTATTGAATAAGTTGATACACAAAATATAGAAAATGTTGCACTTATCATACAACATATACCATTTCATGACATTACATTTTTATTTAGTCTAGTTTACCAGAAGTCACCAAAAATAAAAAAGCAATTAAGAAACAACAACTCAACAATCTTATCTTGCTAGCTTTCCAACCATTCATTATTTGAAAAAAAGTGCTTTTCACAAGAATTTGCTCATCCTCTATTAATTTTCAAAGAAAGGTGGAAGGCAGGTGAAGGAATATGTGCTGAGTGGCAAGTAGGCTCAGTCCCACAAAACCATTATAAGTGCACATGAGACAAAATTATGGGTGCCCTTCTCTTTGAGTTGAAAAGTTCTCAAATATTGTGGTCATGGCGCAATAGTAGCATTGCCACGAGGCCTATTTGAGATTTGCTCTGTTTTAAATTAAGGTTTTATAAATCAGTTACTCAAACCTGCTGCTGAGGTAACATGGTTCATATAGATATGAGTAATGTATAATTAAGTGAAATAATCAAAAGGGTGTTCAAACCTTCTTTTGTCGAATGGTATAGTTTATTTATTTTTTTAGATTAATGTAATTAGTAAAATATTTTCAACATTTGAATATCGTCTGTCGGCAATAACTAGCTGTGCTGTTACCATAGTTACTGATGAGTGATTTGTCATCTGCTGAATGAAATAGCAACACATAAACAAAAAGAAAGTGATGGAATAACTTTGGAGATCATCAGTGATGACAACAATAATCTATATCCCTGTCCTCACCTATGTCATGAGCTGTGGGTAGTGAGTGAAAGGTGCCGGTACAGGTGGCAGAAAAGATGTTCCTGCACAGGGATGCTGGGCTTACTCTTCACGGTGAAAGGAACCTGATAATCGAGGGGAGCCTCAGAGTAAAGCTGAGTAGAGGTACAGATGCCATTGTTGGGCCCTTGAGCATGGCCCTTAGCCCTCAAATTGCTCAGCTGTATCCTATCTTAATTGTAAGTCTCTTTGGATAAAGCATCAGCCAAATGAGGTATTGACCAAGTACATTGGACTGTTTTTCATGGGTGTTATTGATATAATATTTCAATAAGAAACTGTAAAATTTGTCATGCCTGTTCCTAAATGGGCAATTTCAGCAATAATATTATTTAAGTGATTTAAATCAGGACCATTAAAGTTATGAAATATTTATATAAAAAAAAAAGAAAAAAAAGAAAGAAAGTGGCATCCAAAAATAACAGCTGTTATTCATCAATATCTTTATTTGTCCTTTAAAAGAAATGCACAATTCAACAAGGCTACTACATAGAAATGGCCATACAACAGCAATCTGCCTTTTTATTAGGTTGTTCACCATAATTCTCTATTAAATTTATGTTGCTTCATGAGCATTCTGTTTCTCATTACAATAACACTGCTTCTGGCAAGACATACATTTATTTTGTACCTGTTCAAAATAAAAATTAAAAGCTGTTACTCTGAGCATCTGCCTTATGCTTATAATGGCATAAATATAAAATAAAGAAAAGAAATGAATTTGCATAGCTTCAGTTGTCATGAAGATAAGGCACTTCATCAGTACTTAATAGGAGGCAATTCATTCTATGACCAACCATTTGTAGGCCAGGGCTGGCATGTATAAAGGGTTTGAATTACACTACTTAAGAAGTCTTCTTAAGCCCAAAAACACTCTTAGCTAAATGCTGGGTGTAAAAATGTGTCATAAAAGTTTGCTGAGCAACTCTTAGCAAGGAGTAGTTAATCCTAGGCTGAAATAAAGCATGAAGTACAACAGTTGCATTGTGCTAAATTGGTTAACTACATAACAATTCCATAGTAAGAACCGATAAAAGTCCACAAGATGTAGACTGTATGCAATGCAAAATCACATCAGTGATGTATTTTAGATTACGTTTATGAAAAAAAAACTAGTCATGTTCCATATGGCAATATATTTATGTAAAAAAATAAATATTTGATTTTACTAAGCTACAGTGTCAATAATAACTGATTTAATGCCACTTCCACTGAGGACAACCAGTTTAAGCTCCATATATACTAAGGGATGCTTTAGAGCTTTAGCTTGTTTATGACATGTAATTCTCTATTCAAACACAAACCCCACTGGACCCAAATACAAAGCCTATAGCTGAGTTGGATGAAAGAAATGATAACATAGAGTTTGATAAAAAGGATAATAATAGAAGGGCTCGAACTAATAAGAATGAGAAATGCATAAGAAAATGGCTTGCCAGGAGTTGGTTGAGACGATTAATAATTCGTACGCTGCTGTATTGCGCTCCACATATTATTTCCAGGTATAACAACTGACTGTATTAAATTTTATATTGGTATTGTTTTTGCAGGGATCAAGCTCAGGTGGACTTGTTGCAATCTGTGATTGGTCACTCCAGCAAAGCCATTATGGATAGCGACAATCTGCGATACAGCACTCCTGAAAGTATAAAGCCATTGGTACTGTATATAATGTTGTTAGCATGTAAGTAAATGCTGAGTAATTGGCTAAGAATGGAAGCACTTTATACTAAAATGTGTCATTTATTCATATTTACAATCCACATGCCATCTTAGTTTTGAGATCAAATGAGCAGCGCAGCCAGGTGACCACACAAACTTAATGGCTGTGCCTCAGTCAGCCATTATTGCATTGTTTCATATAATGTTGGAGATATTTGATTACTGACTAGTTCTACAATAAAAAAAAAAGGGTAACATCAGTTACAATACATCCAACATCTCAGAGCTCACCATTTAAGAGTACTCCTAAGGCTAAAGAATTTTTGTACATTGCATTTTTTCCTAGGCCTAAGTATAGAGTTACTTATTTTTCCTGATTTCTTGGCACTTAAGACCAGAATGTTACTCTGAGAAGCTTTATACATACCTGCCCTGGGCTCATCCCATCGTTCAAATAAGCAAGCAGTTTAATGAAATCTGAGCACAGCTTCAAAATGCATATCCTCTGTACCGTAGATACTTTATCACTCCCTTTTGGCATGTGTTTATTCTGCTCCATTCGCTTAAAAAAAACAAAATAGTATTCTTGTGCATATAAGGGTATAGACTCACATGTTCTGTAACCCGACAAAACCCAGTGGTTCTTAAAGGACAAAAACTTTGTGCAGAGGTTTCAGGGTTATGTGGCAAAATATGGTTATGTGTTTTTTTTCTCTTTTTTTCTGAGAAACAAATATGGAAAATAATACTGGGTAAAACAAGACAGTCTTTGCTAAATTGGCACTGTTGACCGAGGTAACAATTAGAACTTTAAATGCGTCATGTAGCATCATCTGTGGTAGAGAAAAAACATGGCATTGGGACTCCTCCTGCAAAATAGCATGAAAGAGAAAGACCATTTATTGGGGTGGAGAATGTCAATGGTTCAAATACAAACTGAAAAAGCAGCTGGTATACTGCTCACAGCTCTGAGGACAGGCTGGTGGGCTGGAATCTCACTTGCTTTAGCCCAGCTGGTCCTCATACTGTTTCCTGAAACAGTCTCCAGCTGGAAAGAAATCCCAGCATCGCTCCTGATACATCTTCCACACATACGACTCCTGTAGAGGAAATAAACGGAAACTGCTTTTGAATGTACTGGTGAGGGAGAAAAATGAATGAGCTAGTTTGAATGAGCAAATTAACAGGGCCTGAGTCTAGATGAACACAAGCAGGAAACCACTGAAAGTAGAAGGGAAAGAAAAAATACAGCCAGAATGACAACAAGAAAGAAAAAATTACAGCATCTGCTGGGAACAAACATGTAAAAAACAAAACAAAAAAAAAAACAACAAAATAGGATAGCTAATTTCCTGAACACAGTCCAAGTCTATTTTACAACCAAAATCAATATATATTTTAAATGAAGAAACATTCTGCTTACTCTGGAGAATTTAATTAAATTATTATTTTTCTGTCATATATGGACAGAACAGGAATGGCAAACTTACCTGGCCAGTATGCTCTGTTTCATCCTTGTTGACAAGGTACATTAAGAAAAACCTAAAACATCAAGCATAACAAATAGTAAACTGAATAGGCATATCTCTAAATCAACAAGAATTAATTTAAGTGCTGACTGAAGTGGAGATACACTAAGCTGATTATGTTACAACATGATAATCTGGTTTTAGATTTAGAAAGGACACAACAGTCTGCTGACTTTTCTTTACCATCCCTAGTAGTGATGGCGGTGTGATTTTAGATGAGAGGGCTAGCTATCAGTAGCCTGACAATGAAAATCAATTGGTTGAGCAATGCATTATATAACACAAGGTCTCACTAAGGAAAAAGGTAAATGTTGTGCGAGTAAGGTGTGCATGGGATACTTACAGGTAGTTTGCCAAGTTGTGCTCTTGTAATGTGTGTGTCTCAAAGCCATGTGGAGTTGTGTCAAAGTAGTCATTCCCAATGCCACAGATGAAGCATTTAGTCTGAAACACAAATGTCAATTCATCATATTTTAAAGATGCTACATTATTAGATGTTTCCCTCTTTTTTATTTTGTTTTCTTTGCATTGCTTTTTGATTAGCAAAACTGACAAAATGGAAAATCTACCTACTGAGGTTCCTTTTGTACAATGGTGACAAAACCTACCGATTTTTACAACCACAAACTTTATCTATGCTACTTGGGAACTTGGGTACATTTCAAATGTACTTGACCCATGGTTGTACTTGACACTGTACATGACCCATGGCTGAAATCAACATAACTGAAACACTGCATACATCTAAAATATTACACTATATTTCTAAATAGTAGGCTACTCCACCAGATGAAGATTGTTGACAGCAGTTCTTGCTGATATTCTGATCATGTCCCGACATTTTCATCTTTCCTTGCAATTGCAGTTGATGGTAGGGTTGTAGTCAAGACCACCATTGTGAAATCCAAGATAAGTCCAAGACCAGTAATAGCCAAGATCCAATCACGATCAATTATGAAGTATTAGGGGGGTCGATGCCAAGTGAAGATCAAGATTCAAATCCTTTTCAAGACCAAGTCTTTCCTTCAACTAGTTGGCTTCATTATACCAATGATTAGGCTATGTTTCTAGAATAAGTATTTATATGGCATTTAAACAGTATCATTAATAGAGGGTGGCCAACCTGAGGTCCAGAACAATACTAGCAAGTGTGTTTTTAACAGATGCTGTGAATTGAGTACGCACAAAGCTATTCACAAATGGGGAGCAGGGAAGTGCACACAGAAGCTTCTGCATGCGAATATTTCCGTTCTGAATGCACTCAGATCTAAATTCAGATGTCAATTTAGTCACTGTTAAGAACTGAAACACAAGCCAGTAGAATAGTTTGACGGAAGCTCCTATCCCAGTAATGAACCCTCTTTCAAAGTCACTTAGATCTTATCCTCTTGCTGTCTTGATGACTTGGGCTGAGTTTACCACAAGGGCATGATTGCACATCCAGTATAACAGCAATTAGGAGCCGTTAGAGTCATCAATGACAAAATGTACAAAATACAATATGAACACAAAAACTTGAGTGCATGTTTTGTACATATGGTAAAACCTTTTTACAGACTCTGTTTAAATGCTGCCATGATTTTAAGAAACTATAGTGATTTTAAGAAACTTTTTTCTTCTCAGTACTAAAAACTAGTGAATGCTATAATTTTGCCTTTACCTTACAGAAGTAGATTTCAGGTATACTAAATTGAACACAATTGCCATTTTTGAAGAATTTTCAGGTTTTGTGGATACAAAATTAACACTGCCAAACCCCCCCCCCCCCCCCTTTTTTTTTTTTTTTTTTTTTTTGCAGTTTGCACTTGTTTTTATACATGCAAAGCTCTGCTGTTCTGCGGTTGTTCTCTTACCTCCATGTCCTCTTTGACTTGCTCCTGCTGGTCTCGCAGTTCTCCAAAGGCATCAATGATCAAACCTGTAGCCACACACATAAAGCTTAATTGCAGCACATTTTTCTTTTACATACTGTAACAATAAATTGCCTTTTGTTGGTAACACTTTTTCATGCTATTCTTCCATACCATCTCATCATTTATTAGATATTAGAATAATATGATATTTTAACAATGTGCACTGTTATCCTTACAAACCTCAGCATGTACTGAATAATTTATTGCAACAGCAAGTTCGCTGCATGAGGAATTAAATTATTAAGGTCACAATAGCAGCTTTATTACATAAACACATGTACGTAAAAAAAATATATATATATTAAAAAAAGCTTTAAAACATGCTTCTTAGGATCACTGATAACTGCATATTGTATTGAGTTCTTTCAGGAGAAACAAGTCTCCATTTACTTTATTCAGCTTTTTTTTTTTGGAACTGTTATAGTAAATCTAAAACCAAAGTATATACTTTAAATGTTATTTACCATACAAAGTCCTTACTTTTACTTAGCTAAGAAAATTTTTTTGGATATTGGAACATTAATAATTTACAGAATTAAAAGAAATGTCACAGGAGTGTATTTTACACATATACAAACACTATGACTGACCACTGTTATACTGCATGACAAGAGCAGCTGGTTTAAAAATAAGTTGTTTGTAGGCATCCGCAAGACTTAACTGTCTATATACTGAATATGCTTCTGTAATAAGTCATACAAAATTTACATTTGTGTTTAAAAATATCAATGTATTTTTCCAACAGATTTCACTCTCAGTGTGAGTCTCAAAGCTGCTTGCTTTTTCGTTCAAATCATTTACTTCACTTTCATTCCCCATGTGCTTTGGTTTGTTTTGGTCCTGTCTCCACCCCCTGTCCTGTCTGGTCTCTTAACCATTGTGTTTTCACCTGTTACCCATTGTTACCCATTGTTTTTACCTGTTACCCATTGTGTTCACCTGTTCCCAAATGCTTGCCTAATGGTAGTTAATGCTTGATAAGGCTTAAACCAGGCTCCAGTGTTTTTGCCATCTAGTGTTTCTGCCATGATGTTAAATGTCTTAAAAATGTATTAATTAATCTAATTAATCTTAATTAATCTTAATTGAATATAAAATAAACACCAGATGCCTACTATTATTTCTGTTTTTTTTCCTTCACTAAGAAATACCCCTCCCCACACTTCACACGCACCTCAGCATGACTCTAATCCCCTTCTCTCTGCATGTGTCATTCTGAGCCTTCCCAGATCCCGACACACAGTCAGAGTGACTTTAACCCACTGAGACAAAGCCAGTGTCAACCTGTCTGCTGGAGCTGCTTAAGTCACGCAGCCTACAGGAGGCGGTGACAAAATTCTATGAGTTTAATTCATATATTAAATGTATTTTTAGTCCTTTATTTAACTTTGTAACACACAATTTATGTCTAGTTGGTGTTCCTAATATAATATGTATTCTAAAATTCTTTGCTAATTTGTCTATTTGCCAGCAGGTTAGTAGTTACCTACTAAATAAAGTACAATATTGCTATAAATTTCTCTTTTCTAGTGCCCTCATTATGAAAGTATCTCTGTATATTGTCCCAAATACCATGTTAATTTAAGCTTTACTTATTAGAATATTTATTTGCCCTTGCCCACTGAATCATACTGTACCTTGGATAATGGCCAGAAGGATAACAATGACAAAGAAGAAAAAGGTGATATCAAAGAGGATGCGGTAAAGCTCGTAGGGATCACCCGCTGGATCTTCAATCTCATCTCCTATTCCCCCACCAGCACGCACACCCACATACATGTGGAACAGATAGCACTGATAAAGAAATAGAAAAAAAAAAAATATATATATATATATATATATATATATATATATATATATCAGCATTAGATAACAAACGGTCTAATATCTTATTTTGATTCAATTATGATTGAGTAATAAGAGCTTATCTTTACTGTACTGTATACATATGTATACTGTGTACATACAGACCAGTAAAAATTATTTGCTTGACTTGCATCTTCTTTTTAAGATTTAATAAAAATGTGACTAGCTATTATTTTAAATTTGAATTTCACAATGACAATGCACAGAGGAAAAAGAAACATGAAAAGAGAACGAAATATAAGAAGAAAAAAAATCAAGTGTATGCAACATACAGTCATCATATCATCGCACTTCATATCTGGCTCGTCCTCGTTCTCACTCTTGTTGTAGAATTTGCGGAAGAAGTTAAAGGCCACCACAGTGTATAGATACACAACTACAGCCAACAGACCCACAGTGAGCACCAGCTAGGAGAATGGAAAAAGACAAAATGTAAATCAGAGGACAAAGTGTAAACAATATCAACAATCTTTCAAATCTAAACATTTCCCCCTTGTGTTTGGAGGTTCAAAAGGAATTAAACCTGTTTGCCATTGTGGGTAACCGAAGACAGGATGGTCCTCAAAGTCTTGAAACCCATGGCAATGTCTAGCAGGTGAGCAGCAAAGAAGAAATTGTTATAGTGGCCTAGGATGGACATCGTGGTGTACCACACCAGGTACAGGAAAGACTGCAAAATAATAATAAAAAAAAAGGATAGATCTTCCCTCTCCATGCTATAGGAGTGCAAATGGACTTCTGTGAGGTATATACTATATCAGGCAAAACTGTTCTCTGTGAACTTACATTGTCTGTAATCACCACACCCATTTTCCAGATATGATACTTTGTGTCAATGGAGCTTAACCTGTGAGAAGAGAGAGCACTTTTTCGTTCTCAGTTTACACTGAATAGAATCTTTATTGGAGTATATATATATATATATATATATATATATATATATATATATATATATATATATATATATATATATAGCGAGCGAGAGAGAGAGAGCGAGAGAGAGAGAGTAATTTTACTCATAATTCCTAAAACATTAGGAGTCTGCTTTTCTCACCAGGACACCAGTGAAGCCTCTTTAGCAATAGTTTCTTCAGTAGGGTTGAAGTCCAGAGCACTTTTGTCCAGACCGAGCAACTCAGCAATCCGCTCTGCTCCATACAAGTCCCCATATTTATTTATTACCTACAAGTAAATTATTCATATAACACAAACAAGTACATTTTTACACTAGAAATGCCTTTCTCATGTTTCATGCCTTGCTACCTTCACCATGGTCATGTTCCCTCTCTCACTGTAACTCTATCCTCACTCTGTCTGTATATATTATACAAGGTTAGAAACTTGCAAAACTGAATCTCTGTTGAAACTCAAACAGTTGTAAAGCATTTTAAAGGTTTAAAGCATGGTAGTTTCTATTTATATAGTGCAATAAACCAAGATTACGGTCATTACGGTTCATTGCTGATTGCAAACAATTATCACTTACTGTCTATAATCAGAGAACATAAACGTTAACTCTTAGAAATTCCACTTGCCTTCCGCTTGACAAACTTATCCCAGTAGTTATTAGGAAAAGATCTGTGCAACACAAGAAAAGGAAGGGCATTTACAATTCATAAAAAGAATACATAAACCATGGCACTTAATTCTGTATGTTACTTTAGAAGGTTATTAATATTGATTTGAATTTGCTGTGTGGAGGTTTTAAAGGCTAACATACATGCATTAACATGGTAGATTAGGCAGTTATAAGGTGAAGATTTTCAAATAAGCATTAAAAGTATAAATGAACAACAGTGAAGCAGTGATCTTCAATATTTCCTTTTGTACTTACGGTGTGTTAATAACAAGTCTGTCCCATTGCCCTTTAATGTCATCATCAGAAGGTTGTTCAGTGATATAAAGACCATCAAATTCAAGTTTCCTGGCAATTTCCTTCTCTCGCTTAAAAACTACCAAAGGCACCTATTCAGGAGAGATAAGCATTCATTGACTCAGCATGCTCATTTCTGCTCAAGCATACTTTAGAGCAGAGGTTCTCAACCTTTTGTAACTAAAGCACCCCAAGCCTCCCCCATCATGTGGCACGCCCCCCACTTTTGAAGGAGACCAGATATAATGATTATCTGTTCTATATAAAATCTATCTATATATGCCTAATCAATAATCTGTTTTGATAGATAGATAGATAGATAGATAGATAGATTTTTGCTTTTGCTTTTTGTTTTTTTACTTTTTAAAAATTACTTCTCATAACATGTATCACTTTTTAAAATAACGTTTATGACTTTTATAAAACTATATAACGGACAGGTATGGAACATGAATACTCTTTTTGACTGATAAAGAAAGGGTGATCTTGAAAATTTATCCTGTTTCTGAACACTTTAACTACTTTGAACAAGAGAACTAAGCTGTAACAACGTGGACTATTTTATGTGTAAAACATGTTGCGTTCTAAAAACATTTGCATAAGAATGATGTAAATTGTGACGAAGGGTGTGTCTCGTTAGCCATGATATTGTTAAATCAATCAGTGGGACACCTGAGCTTGCTTCTTTTTACATTCATGTCTATGTCAGCTGCCTTGCGATCAATGGGATTTGCTGCTCCGGGTCTCAGCCACTCACTGAACAGAGCAGACGCAGAGAGAGGTGAGAATGGAGTGGGAAAGCAAGACCTCACACTTGCAGGACAGTACTGCCGACATTTGTAAAGTTGCTAAGGTTTGTCCAAAAAGTCTCTAGATTTGTTGCTAGGTGCTTTTTTTTTTTTTTTTTTGCAAAAAACTAAACTAAAGGGGTCTGAAAAGTCGCTAAGTTGGTAACACTGGTCTGCACTGACAGCTAGATAAAAGGCTAAGCTCTGCCTCTCCCCAGCAAAAACAAAATGCAGAAGGAGAGGGAATGTGGGGTTTTTCATTTATGCACATTCTCTTTGAAAAGCAATAAAATATGCAGAGTACCCAAATGATGCCCTGTCTGGTTTTTTTTTCTTTCTTGAAAACAATTTGTGCCCCCCTTCCCATCTCTCCCCAGGTACCCGAAAGATGCCTTGTCTGTGATTTTTTTCTTGAAAACAATTTGTCCCCCCCCTTCCCATCTCTCTGCGCACCCCCCTGTTGAGAACCACTGCTTTAGAGCAATTGAGAAATGATGCATTTGACTTGTTGAAAAACATATAAATAAAACTGATGATACTTGTTAATTCTTCAGGGCAGTGGGAAGATACTATACTGATGCCAAAAATAAAAACAAAAGAGAAAACTATGTTATGTAAAAAATGAAATCTGATAAACCTTTTAAAACTTATATATTTACAGCTGTTAGTGTTTTTTCTATGGATAGTGTACTGTTTGTTGCCACATTATTAACAGTCACTTACTAGGAATTGCTAAATTAATTTTAGTTCTCATTGTTTACTGTTACTGCTTCAGTTGAAACAAGTTAAATAGGTCTAAACTTATGACTACAATTGCATTTACATACAGATGGATGACAAACTGGTGGCTCTTCCTGGAATTGTTTGGTTCCATTTGTCTTCTGAGAAAGAGGGGTCACTGCATATCATCTTTATCCTATATCTTATGATGAAACATTTCTATCCTGATAGGAGTGGTCTCTTCATAATCTACAGGGCATGACGGGTTACTGAATGATTTGCTGAAGATGAATGAAATAAATAATATGCTATGGTCTTCTCATAACATCTCAACACTTTTGAACACCTGTCAGAGATTTTGGAGCAATGTGTTAGACAGCGCTCTCCAACCCCCTTAAAAAAAACTACTGAGGATATATCCTTTGGAAGATTAGAAGACTATAGTTCTAGAGTTTTTTGGGTTCCTTTAATTTGTCACCCATCTGCATGAATACGGATGTTTGCATGTACCTTCAGATAGTAATACCCCACCACACAGAGGAAGGAGATGATAGTGTGTAGAACAGCTAGAAAGCGGAGTGTAGGTGCCATGTAACCAGTGTTCTCCTGCAGGATAAAATACTCAATGCCACCTTCATCCTCCTCTTCATTTCTCCCTGTCCATGAGTCCACCTCCTCAGACTCCTCACCAGTAACCTGGACGTGTACATATACACAAACATTACATCAACATAATAAATATAACAATGTGATCACAAAAAAGGAAGTATATTTTGAGTAAATACTAGAATATTAAAGTATAGATATGTCATTTTTTGACTATTTTTGCCTTTTTATTTTTGCCTTTATATATGGCTGTGCAATGTGAAACTATTTATTGAACAGTATCATGAATATCGTGTAAGAAGATAATAAAACTGATAATATCACAGCTGTAGCTATCCTTCACAAAGCTACTTAAATATTTAGAAATGACCATAGGAATGTTACTGTATTGTAAATTGTTATTGTTGAATTTTTTTTTAAATGAGCACATTATCTAAATTAATAGTGAACGACATGAAAATATATTTGCAATCAAAATTATTCATCCCCCATTGCAAATCAGGTTTATTGTCAGACTTTCAGCTGTTTGAAATGAACAGATCAAACAAAAGCAATTGAAATAGTTCAGTACAGTGAATGCTTCAAATTTCCCCAAATTCAACTGAAAATGCAACTTATAATGACTTCTCCAGTCTCAAAATTATTCAACCTTTGAATAGAATCCCTCACATCAGTACAAATACGCAGAACAGGTGTTGTCTCAAGCACACCTGATGCAACTAATCAAAGGCTTCATTGGTTGCTCCAGATGTGCTTGAGCTGGAACACATGAAATACCTGAACTGGCTAGGGGTTTGCTGAGTGTACACTACATGGACGGGGCAGAAAAAGTAAGCTATCAATGGCTGCAACCAGATTTCTGAGAAGGTAGGTTGTGAAAACTGCAAAAGTGCAAAAGACCTGCAACAAGACTTGGTGGCAACAGGCATTGAGGTTTCACTGAGCACAGTATGGCGTGTACTAAATGCAGAAGGTTTACATGCCAGAACTCCAAGACATACACCACTACTGACACAAAAGCACAAGAAAAGTTGGGTCAAAATCATATAAATAAGCCAAAGAAGTTTTGGGATTCTGTTCTGTGGAGAGATTTGTGACTTTTTGGCACGATGGATCAGCGATATGTCTGGAGGAAGAAGAATGAAGAAAGAACACTCTGTCCACAGTCAAGCATGGTGGTGGCTCGGTGATGCTCTGGGGCTGCTTTGCATCCTCTGGCACTAGA
The DNA here is from genome assembly GCF_023375685.1 of Ictalurus furcatus. NCBI lineage: Eukaryota > Metazoa > Chordata > Actinopteri > Siluriformes > Ictaluridae > Ictalurus > Ictalurus furcatus. The sequence goes on along the minus strand of NC_071263.1, from coordinate 8,666,512 downwards.
AACCTGCAGCATGTGGAAGGCAAGATGGATTCACTGAAGTATCAGGAAATCCTAGGAGAAAACATCATGCTGTCTGTGAGGAAGCTGAAGCTTGGGCGTCATTGGACCTTCCAACAGAAAAATGATCCCAAGCATACCTCAAATTCCACCAAGGCTTGGTTGCAGAAGAAGTCCTGGAAGGTTCTACAGGGCCATCACAGTCACCTGACTTGAACCCCATAGAAAATCGCTGGTGGGATTTGAAGAAGGCAGTTGCAGCACGTAAACCCAAGAATATTACTGAACTGGAAGCCATTGCTCATGAGGAATGGGTTAAGATTCCTCAGGAATGCTGCCAGAAGCTCTGCGTCTCGCTTGCAGCAGGTCATAACAGCAAAAAGGTGCTCTACTTAGTACTAAAGGTGATTGCCATGAAGGGGTTGAATATCGCTGAATCCCCGCATTGTGTCTATGCGATCGCTCCGGTAACTGGACTGTCTTATCTGTTGTTTGTTTGTAAACCCACGATAATTCCTATATAAAGGTGAATATTATATATATATATATATATATATATATATATATATATATATATATATATATATATATATATATATATATATATATATATAATGTTATATAATGAATATTGATGATTGGGTATATCTGTTATGCTACTGAAGATTATGTTATTATATATATTCTTGTTTATGAAAAGTTATTGTTTTAATACTTACTTCTGGAAGAACATAGAGGAGTCCTTGTGGGTGGAGCTTCCGGGTTAAAAGCCAGGCCTGTTCATTTGTTTAGGGTGGGTTGTAGTTTGGGGTTTGTGGTTGCAGTGTGAGTATTTTGTGTGCATTTATCTTTCTGTGGAAGGAGTTAACAGCCAAGTGCTGTAGTCTATACATTTTTGTGTAGTTTCCTCCATTTTCCCCATTTTCCCTATTTTGTCTATTTTTTGGGGGGGCCTTCACATGGATGTACATACTTTTCTGCACATTTGGTGGATTGTAAATAGACTGTAAATAGGTGCACTGTCAATAAAACACCATTGCACAAAAGTGCTATTGTGGCCTTGCCATCAATTTTCTTGTGCAGGACCATTTTTTCATCACGCCTCGTCACAGGTTTAAATAATTTTGAGACTGGAGAAGTCATTATAAGTTGCATTTTCAGTTGAATTTGGGGAAAACACTTGAAGCATTCGTTGTGTTGAACTATTTCAATTGCTTTTTTTTTATTTGTTCCTTGCAAACAGCTGAAAGTGTGTAAATCTTGACAAGAAACCTTTGTAAGCATTTACAGTGGGGGTTGAATAATTTTTATATTAACTGTCTTCAGCATATATTAATAACGAGAAAAGAAAATGAGCAAAAAAGAGTTTAAATGCATTATACCTTATAGAAAAGCAGGATGAAGTTGATGGCAAATGCCACAAACAGAGCCAGGAATCGCAGGTTGTAGAAGTTTCGAGCCAGGTAATTCTGTAAACAATATTTGTGTTAAATTGCAGTTTTTCAAAGAATTGTACAAGTTTAATATAGTTAATTAAACACAACCATTTTAACAAGTCACAAAACCAACTCACAAAGTAATTATTATTAAGTGTACAACATACTTTATGCCTACTGGTTGCTACTGAACCTATCTGTTTTTTTTCTATAAATTGAATCAAATGAATTATTACAACTTTGCAAGGGTGAGACCATTTTGATCTGGAAAAGATTTTTGTTATAAACTGCTAATGAAATAATACTAAAGTGGCTTACTAGAATCTTGGTTTGATAGATGTCCAGGCCAGCAAAAAAGCTGGCCATAATGGCTTCTGGTTGTTCTTTCTTCTGCCCACACCTCCTCTTGGGTAGCTTCTTCTCTTCCTGTGATGGAGGTTCTATGAGTAACTCTTTAGCCTTGTCTTGGTCATTCTTCTCCCCATCCTCTGTACTATTAAAATGAAACACATAGACTTTACTAAAAAAGTTAACACACACACAAACTGATTTTTAGTTTTGCAAAACAGGATAGCTTCACACTGTCCCAAGAAGACTATACAAATGTAGAAGAATAAGTCAGTAATTAAGAGCATTAGTGATCGATAAACACAGTGATACCGCAGATGGTACTACTAGTTTATTAGAAAGCCATAAATGTTGGTAAAAAATAAACTCTCACTCCCAAAAAACAAAAACAAACAGAAAACACAGGTCACCTGCATTCACCTGACAAAAATTTAACCTACTTTCAGAAGTAATTTTGTCCACTCACTCTGCTTTCTCTGATTCTGCATTTGATTCATTCTCGACTGACTTACTTGCAGCTTCCTGCAGAGAGAGAGAGAGAATACAGTAATTTATATGTTTCCTTCTATGGTTCTTCCTTGGATCCATGTTTCTATATATTAGAGTTGCACAGTTTACTGGTAGTATGGTAGTATCGCGATAATAAAGCTTCAAAATACAGCAGATGCCACTGTATTTTTTAAACGATAGTATCGTCAATACTGAAGTACCGTACTTCTTAGTACTCTGAGGACAATTTCAGTGATTTCATTGTTCTAGGGAACAACCGTTGAAATATGTAGCACATTGAATTAGTTCTTTGCCAACTGTATGATTGTTGTTGAGTTTTTCCAATAGCCAGTTATTAATTCTGATTAATAAAGTATTCAGAGGAAAATTTGGTTTGTCTGTTTTCAATTATATCATGTACTTCTGTAAATTTAGATTTGATTTATGAATTAACAATAATGTGTTGTATTGTGATACTACTTGGTATTGTGATACTTCAACTAGTATAGTATTGTGAGATATGTATATATGTATTGTGACAACCCTACTATATAAACTCAGCAAAAAAAGAAATGTCCCTTTTTCAGGAGACTGTATTTTAAAGATAATTTTGTAAAATCCAAATACGCTTTACAGATCTTAATTGGAAAGGGTTTAAACAATGCTTTTCATGCTCATTCAATGAACCATAAACAATTATTGCACATGCACCTGTGGAACAGTCCTTAAGATACTAACAGTTTACAGGCCATAGGCAATTAAGGTCATAGTTACAATAACTTATGACACTAAAGAGACCTTTCTACTAACTGAAAAACATCAGAAGAAAGATGCCTAGGGTTCCTGCTCACCTGCGTGAACATGCCATAGGCCTGCTGCAGGAAGGCATGAGGACTGCAGATGTGACCAGAGCAATAAACTGCAATGTCTGTAATGTAAGACGGCTAAGACAGTGCTACAGGGAGACAGGAAGAACAGCTGATCGTCCTTGCAGTGGAAAATTACATGTAAAAATGTGTCCCCCCAGACGTGATCGAATACTTGCAAATGCCTAAGTGGAAGAATGGGGTAACATCTTTCAGCAAGAACTGACAAACCTGGTGCAGTCCATGAGGGTGAGATGCACTGTAGTACTTAAAGCCGCTGGTGGCCACACCAGATACTGAACGTTGCTTTTGATATTTACCCTTTGTTCATGGACTCATTATTCCAGTTCTGTTCATCAAATGTTTGCGACGCTTGTTCAGTTTATGTCTCAGTTGTTGAATGTTTTTATGTTAAAACAAATATTTACAAATGTTAAGAATTTTGCTGGAAATAAAAGCAGTTGAATGTGAGTGGATGTTTCTTTTTTTGCTGAGTTTATGTATGTATGCATACACACACACACACACACACACACACACATATATATATATATATATATATATATATATATATATATATATATATATATATATATATATATATATATATATATATAATATTGTAAAAATATTGGTGTATTATTATATAATATAATATAGTTATGTTACACTTGTTTTCATGTTATATAGTTGTGCAGTAAGAGCTCTGAGCCTTTTTCACCTGAGCCTTTTTCTGCTGCACAGCAGAAACTAAAGATGGGGAATCGACTCCAACCACTTCAGACACATCACCCAGACCAGGCTCGGTTCCATGCTTTCCTCCCTCCTTCTTGGGCTGTATACTTAGCAGCTCTGACATGAGGTCTATTTCTGTTTTGTCTCCTTGTGCCATCTGGTTTATCTCAGCAACCAAAGAAGCCTCACTAACCTCTAGTTTTTCAGACTCCAGCACATCACCATGGATGCCAAACTGTGTGGGGTCCGGCATGTTGCCAAGGATGTCTGTCACCTTCATATTCTTGGCACCTTCGACCAAGCCACCACCAAACAGACTTGACCACAGGATATGGAAGAAGCACCACACCAGGTTGTAGAGGAAGTGGAGGAGGCCAGTGAAGATAATCCAGAAAAAGAAGAAGAACCCAGAAATCATCTCCCTCAGGCTCATCTTCCTGAGCTTCTTGTATCGTTTCCTCAGGCTTTTTAGGGTGAGCAGTCTGCCAAGGCTACAGAGGTTCTTCTTCATTGATACACATGCCATGGTGAAAGCTGAGGAAGATTCCAGTGTATTCTCCTCCTCTTCCATCTCCAGGTCCTTGGATACCTTCTGTAATTCAATCTCATCTTCTTCTCCCCTTTCCACAGCATCAGGCTCTGATATCAGCGAGGCCAGCTGCATCTCAAAAATGGTGTCCTCACAGAAATTTACAAACAACTCCATCTTCTCAGATTCTCCACCCTCATTGACTACATCGAAGATAAACTGTCTCTTAGATTCCTTAACTTGTGGTTTCTCCCACTGGGTTCTACTGGACTCGCTGATTTCAAAATAGACCCTTTCGATTCTCTTGGCACCACCCATGATCTCAATACGTCCCAGGAATGGCTCAAAGTAATTAAGGACACTCTCGGCCAGGCTCAGGAAGGTAGCCAGACGGGAATCATGGGGCATGTGTTCTGACAGATTTGTAAGCAGTACTGCGACATTGAAACCAATGTCCTTGGCAGGTTCATGGAAGCGTTTTACAAATTCCACATAGTTGAACATGTCATTTTCATCTGCCTCGACACAAGAAAGCAAGAACTCGATTTCAGACTGAGAGTACTGCTTCTGATTTTCCATTGATTTCTGGAACTCTCTTTTGGAGATGACTCCTTTGGCATCAGAGTCATGCTCTTTGAAATTGTCAGATGTGGTGAGGTCCTTTAGCTTGAGGAACATATCAAAAAATTTGAGGATCATCTCCACATTGTTGGAGGACTCCACCAAGGTGTCCACCATCTGTTTACCAATGGTGCCATTTACAACATTACCTGGAAATACACAAAAATCTAATATTAGTATTTATTTTCCCTATCACATAGTGCAACAGGATGCCTGACCACGATTGTTTTTTTTTTCTTTCCTTTTAAGGGGACATGGTTCTTATGAAACATACTGGTCTGAATGAATAACACTCACATAGTGTAAAACACATACTACAATGCTCAGCATTTACCTTGCTACATACATTGCTTGTGTGCTAAAGATATACAATTATATTAGAAAATGACCATTATCTATTACTCTTTATTACTACTTGGGTTGTTGCTGCTTTACTCTTTACCAGGACAGACAAGAAATTCATAAGAAACTGATCTACAAATCTCACTTGAATGTATAAAACTACAAAAAGTAGAGAATGTTTACTATTATTGGATTTAATATAAAAACCTTCTAGAAGGGACAGCATCATGACTATCATGTCCTTCTGTAGATCCATCAGTTCTTTCAGCAACTTAATCTGGCTGGAGTCCTAAAGAAAGAAGGAAAACAGACAGAAAATACTTAGGGACATTTTTTTTCTCTGGTCAATGTCTCCTCATCTCCTGGAGTAACAAGGCAGACAGACTTTCAAAGGTGTTGTGGAGATTAATATTTTTTCCAGCCTCCCAAAGCTGTCCTCAAGGCTATAGTGTTATCCATCAACAGAGCAGCTAATGTCATTGTTTTGCATCATGAGCAGATGGTGCTGAAGCATGAATTAATTCTGGACTGCTACTTTAGTGTGTTCACAGTGGGCTATACATCTGAGAAAATGCTCTGATTGTGTAAAACCACCTGGCCTGTTTGTCCTAACTTTCTACTTGTTCCATAAAATTCATAAAAACCATAAAAGACATCTTGGTAAATCTCAGAATCTGAAATCATAACCGCTTGCAACCTACTGAACTAGAAACATGTAAATGGCTATTTGTTATCAGCATGTTTTACTTATATGACAAATACTGTAATAGTGGGACAATGAATTTTGTTTGTATTGCTGGGTCAGGAGAGACATCTGCTGGTGGTTACTATCAGAGTCATGAAAGAAATCTAACCTAAATCTAATTTATAAAACTAACATGAAGGTCATCCTAAAAAACCTAGATCTGACTATGTGTGTTTTTCCTAGCACAGTTCTGGATATTATTATAAAGGCCACAAACACTGACTTTCATTCAACAGTTGGCATTCCTAGGTCTAAATTGACTTGCCTGTGAGAGCTTCATCTGCATGTTAGCAAAAACATGCAAAAAGCCAACAACTGCATCCCATAACCTGCTGTGGGCTAAGCTTTGTTGGTTTCCTATACATGGACCCTGAGAAGAAAGAGTAGCAGGAAGTTGAAAGTTATTAGTATTAAAATAATATGAATATGAGAGCATTTTTTATGGTTCATGTATGAAGCTCACTGGCTCGCCCTGTATACAGTTGCAATCAAAATTATTCAACCCCCATTGCAAATCAGGTTTATTGTTAAGATTTACAGACTTTCAGCTGTTTGCAATGAACAAATCAAACAAAAGCAACTGAAATAGTTCACAATGAATGCTTCAAGTGGTTTCCCCAAATTCAACTGAAAATGCAACTTATAATGACTTCTCCAGTCCCAAAATTATTAAACCCCTTCATGGAAAGCATCTTAAGTACTTAGCAGAACAGAGTACTTGTTGTTATGACCTGCTGCAAACGAGATGTATAGCCAGACACCAGCTTCTGGCAACATTCCTAAGGAATCTTAGCCATTCCTCATGAGCAGTGGCCTCCAGTTCAGTAATATTTTTGGGTTTGCGTGCTGCACCTGCCTTCTTCAAATCACACCAGAGATTTTCTATGGGGTTCAAGTCAGGTGACTGTGATGGCCCTGTAGAATCTTCCAGGACTTCTTCTGCAACCAAGCCTTGGTGGAATTTGAGGTATACTTGGGGTCATTGTCCCGTTGGAAGGTCCAATGACGCCCAAGCTTCAGCTTCCTCACAGACGGCATGATGTTTTCTCCTAGGATTTCCGGACCTTGCCTTCCACAGGCTGCAGGATTCCAGTGCCAGACAATGCAAAGCAACCCCAGAGCATCACTGAGCCTCCACCATGCTTGACTGGGGACATGCGCCTTACTGTGTTCACTGAAACCTCAATGCCTGTTGCCACCAGGTCTTGCTGCAGGTCTTTTGCAGTCACTAGAGGGTTTTTCACAACCTGCCTTCTCAGAAATCTGGTTGCAGCCATTGATAGCTTCCTTTTTCTGCTTCGTCCAGGTATTTCATATATTTTTTGCCACTAGCCAGTTCAGGTATTTAATTTGTTCCAGCTCAAGCACACCTGGTGCAACTAGTGAAGCCCTTGATTAGTTGCATCAGGTGTATTTGAGACAACACCTGTTTTGCATATTTTTGCTGTTGTGAGGGATTCTATTCAGGGGATTGAATAATTTTGAAACTGGAGAAATCATTATTTGACCGATCGTTATCAGTTCGTAGATATAAATGGCAACTTCACCAAGCATACTGAGGTTAAATTTGGTGTTCCACAAGGTTCTGCTTTAAACCCACTGCTTTTTACCCTAGATATGCTACATCTAGGTCAAATTATTCGTAAACATGGAATTAGCTTCTACTGTTATGCTGATGACACACAGCTGTATGTTTCAGCAAAGCCAGACAACACACAGCAGCTTAATAAAGTTGAGGAATATGTAAAGGACATTAGACACTGGATGCTTTTTAACTTCCTTTTACTTAATTTGGACAAGACAGAGGTACTTGTACTAGGACCACGTGTAGCTAGAAGTAAGCTTTCTGATTACATAGTTACTCTGGGTGGTCTTTCTGTGGGTCAGTAAAAGACCTTGGTGTGACTATTGACTCCAGTCTTTCATTTGACACTCATGTAGATAGTATTACTAGGATAGCCTTCTTTCATCTCAGAAATATTGCTAAGATAAGAAATATAATGTGACTACATGATGCATAAATATTAGTTCATGCTTTCATCACCTCTAGGTTAGTTTATTGTAATGCCTTCCTGTCTGGATGTTCCAGTATGTACATAAACAAGCTCCAGTTAGTCCAGAATGCAGCTGCAAGAGTCCTAACTAGAACCAGAAAATATGACCACATCACCCCTATCTTATCCACACTGCATTGGCTCCCAGTGAAATTTCGGACTGATTATAAAATAGTACTATTAACCTATAAAGCACTAAACGGTCACAGTACTTAAGCAAACTTTTGGTCTTCTACGATCCACCATGACTACTTATATTAAAAGGTGCAGGCTATTTGTTGGTACCTCGAATAGTGAAGGCTACAGGAGGGGGAAGAGCTTTCGCTTACAAAGCCCCACAGTTAGGAAACAGCCTTCCAATTAGTGTTCGGGACTCACACACAGTTTCTGTGTTTAAGTCAGGGCTGAAAACATATTTGTTTACTCAAGCTTACCATGAATAGACTTTCTTTTATGCAAAGTACACAGTCTTATCCATCACAGGATAGTAAGCATACCTAATGATCTCTCCCTCTCTTTACCTCCCTCTCCCTTTCTCCTTCTGTCGAGCCACACATGATTTTATGGAGATGCCAGTGATCCTGACTCGTTATGCACTCCAGACCTGCCTGATCCATCCTGATGCTCTACCTCTGGATGGAGCGCTCATCAACTGGAGGCTACAGCCTGGAGATTGCTTAGGATGATACCGCTTGAAGTACCATGAAATGGCTTTGGACCTCAATTCCACATGGACATTCTGGCTGTGGTTGCTGGGACTATGGTTGCTACTGTGGCCTTGCAATTACCACATAAAATTTTGCACTCAGGTCTCCTTTAGTGAACAGTGGACTAGTTCAACAAAGATTTCATGTAAAAACCATAATGAACTTTATTTTACTTTCACACTATCTGTTGTTACCCAGATGAGAATGGGTTCCCTTCTGAGTCTGGTTACTCTCAAGGTTTCTTCCTCATATAATCTTAGGGAGTTTTTCCTTGCCACCGTCACCACTGGCTTGCTCAATACGGATAATTTCACATACTTAAAATCTGTATCGTATGTTTACATGTTTCTGTAAACCTGCTTTGAGACAATGTCCACTATAAAAAGTGCTATACAAATCAAGTTGAATTGAAATTAATTGAAAAATTGAATTGAAGTTGCATGTTCACTTGAATTTGGGGAAACCACTTGAAGCATTCCTTGTGTTGAACTATTTCAATTGATTTTGTTTGATTTGTTCATTGCAAACAGCTGAAATTCTGTAAACCTGATTTGCAGTGGGTGTTGAATAATTTTTATTGCAACAATGGAAAAAGATCAGATGTAATTTTCATCACACTGACTTGGTAGTAGGTGTTTCTTTAGGTGTTTTGTTTGGATTTTTAATCATTGTGCATTCTTACTAGACATTTTAGACACTCCATGGTGTCTAACTGTAGGTATAGTTAGGGACTATACTCAGCTGAAAATATGCTGAAAGTGTTCCCCTATCTGGTCAGTGGTGATCATATAGTGGTTCCTATTTATTGATGGATCGAATAGATGAAGGGTGACAAACTGTGCATAGCAACAGATCGACTATAGTTAGTAACTGTACAAATTGCTGTGGCATAATAGCAATAAAATATTTCAGGACAAGAGATTATTGGATACCTATTCAATAATCTCTTGGAGAGGCAGGTAGAAACAGCAATAATCACAGGATGATATCTGTATCATATTTCTGTAAGTGTAAATGGCAAAGAAAAAAAGTTACCTGTATATATTCAGTGAGGGAGTTAAAAATCTGCTTGGCCACAGCTAATGCTTTAGAGAAATTACGCTGACCAGCCTCATCCATTATATCTTTCCCTGAGTAATACCAGTAAAAATCGCTGATGGACTCCTATAAGGACAATGAGAAGTCTAAGTCATTAGTATATGTGCATGTGTATCTGTATACAACAAGGTCTACTTTACCTGGAGTCTAAGAAGATAGTCCACTGTGCTTATTATTATATTAACTGTAGTTGTATTTCCAGTCTGAGTCCTCAAAAAGTTCTGGAAGTCTGAAAGAAATTGGTTAGTTGCACATAGGCACGACTGCTACCAAAATGCTTTGCAGTTTATCATTCAATCAGATATACTGTATGAACAAAGCAATGGTAATATATTCGATAAATATGGTTTGACAAGCTTGATGTTGGTGTGCCCAGTAAGAAAATTATTTAGAAATTTTCTTTACACCATGCTCATTAGGCATCATTTATCAAACTGGATACAAACAAATTTAGTCGTAAATCATTCGACATGTGGTATTCAAAACCACCTGATTTGTGTAAATTTACCTATAAGGAGACTAGCTAATATGAACCTTGATTTGCTGCAAATTGTATAATTGTGCCTGTAATATTATGCTGTGTGTATATATAGATTACACTGTCAAGTTTAAATAACTTGTGTATTAATTATACACATGGATTTAATGAGATTTTGACTTAAAAGAAAGCAATCTCCATAAATTCAGACAAACAAGACTGGCTATTCAATTTTGACAAAAGAAGTCTGTGTGTATGGCAACTCAAGGACTGCAGTGGCTGAGCTGTATTATGAGAAGTTTTAGTGCAGCACTCTTTTGTCATTTAGTCATCATTTTGCTTTCTGTGAGCTTTGTCTTTTATTAATATTTGTTGCCTTCACTAAATGCAAATCATCTGGGATGTGATTGTGCTTGGTAGTTTAGAGATGACTGGCATTCATCAACACATGCATGTGTATATGAAGAAAATCTGCATTAACAAAACTTTTGTAAATCTGGCATCAAATTTTTAGTTTGGTTCGGCATACGGAAACATTTATACACAACCTTACTAAAAGATTGATAAATAAAGGTCAATGTTAGTCATTAAATATGAAGACATACCATTGTTGTGACCCTCACAGAGGAGTTGCAGAAACCTAAACAGATCTTTAGTGAACTCGTCATTCTGAAGAACCTTGGAACCTTTATGGACAGGAAAAATGAAAAACTAGTTTCTTTGGGCTGGAGATAGGAAAGGGGTGCTTATATAACACAGTCCAGACAAGATACTACACACATTTTCTGACAAAGCTCTAGCCTGCAGGCTCCTACACTAGCTTTATTCTGTAAGAGTAAGCAATGTTTTGAGCCACATCACTATACATATATATAGTTCACTAAATTCGTTAATATGATGAAAACTACACTACAAATCTTTGTTAATGTCCTGTGAGACAAAGAGGCAATGCTGAAATGTTTGATGCTTATTACTACTTAGTGATTATTTAGTAATGTTAATGCACTGAAGTAAAATCAAATCCCAGACAAGATGAGAGGTATTAGGGAAAAGTAGAGAAAGAGACAGATAAAAACAGACAGAAGGAGTTAATCAGCAGGAAATCTATGTATTATCAGTTTTATTTTCTTGGTTAAATGTGATGCATGCAAGTTGTCCTGCAGACCAGAGCAATCAATTACTAAATTCTGAACAAACAGACACAGACAAATAGGTAGAAAAGACAGGGATAGAGAGAGCAGTGATGCCGAATGAGGAGAATCTAAACCATGTATTTACCCCGCTCCCTCACGTTGACTGCAACCGATGACATTAAAAAACATGGCAAGAAGGAAAGAAACAAAGAAAGAAACAAACAGGCAAAAAGGCAGACATAAGCAAAGGAGAAGACATTAAAATATCAATTAGAACGTGAGATACTGACATCCACTGACTGGACACTGACATATGATTAACAAGATCTGAACAACAATTTTTTTTGGAGAGATATAAGACACATCAATGGGTTTATGTCACCATCACTTATGCCTGAATTGAAGTTGATCAAAAACGACAGAAAATATGTATGTCATGGAAAATAGTTCTTCTGTGATGAATGCAATTATTCACTCTAAACTTTAAGTTTGAATGAATAAAAATGAATGAGCTCCCTAAATCTGCACTGTCTGCATTAAACAGCCATTGATAATGGTCATGAAGTCAAATAAACTTGTGATTTTGAGGTAGTACTGCACCATCTGGCTCCAATTCTCATCAAACAGTTTTTTCCCCCTGAGAATGCAATAAAATCACATTTATTCATTTCCTGGATGTCAAATGGTGAAGTATTTGTTTAAACGAATCAAAGAGTTTGTCTGCACTATGAACTATCTTCACAGTTTTGGCTCTGCTCCATAACTGTCTATTAACATGTGTGATCCATGATATGAGAATGAATGTATAATGCTTCTTAAATAGGCAACAACCCACTATATTAGCCTTTAAAATGGCATTGTTCTAATTATTTTGGTGATGAAAAGAAATAAAAGTAGATCAGACTAATTCAGAGTGTGTGTGTGTGTGTGTGTGTGTGTGTGTGTGTGTGTGTGTGTGTGTGTGCGTGCATGTAGCACTTACCTGATCCCTCCTCAGTCACCATACCCAATCCTTCAGCTTTGTTTTGTCTCTCAAATGCATTCAGGTCCAATACACTACAGACCAGAGACCAATCAATGCAGTAATAATTAGGATACACATATATATTTTTAAATTTCCTATGCATGCCAGGTTTCTTTTGACCTGGCTGTTTTCACATGCTTAATTTTAATGTTTGTATTTCTGACTGTACTTTTATTTGTCTTTTATTTATTTATTTAGAATTTAGACAAATTGGAATGTCTTGCCCTCAATGTGCCTGCATTGTAAATAAATGAAATAAAATATATTTTAAGGGTGGTTTATATGATACAAGGGCTCATATTGTCACCCACAATTTTCATTAAAAGCAAGCCAAAATTAAAGCTTTATTTGCTCATCACCTGCATGACTGCATAAGTCCTGACAGACTCTTGAAGAAGCCAGCATCTCGCTTCTCCTTTAGATAATCCAGCATTTTCTGTGGAAAGATTTGATGAACTAATCAACCACAATATAGAAAAAGTCTAATCATACATTTCTGACTTTTAATTATATTACCTGACTTTCATGATAAAAAAAAGCACAATTAACACAAGAGCTAAATAATTGCATGTCATTCAATGTATTACTAAGTGAATCTAGATGACATATTCTATTGTTGACTTCATGTCAAGCAATAAAAGTGTGTTACCTGCTGAACTAAAATATTGCCCCCATTTAGAATAGAGATACCAAGCTTAAGGGTGAACGTAACCATGGGACCCAGTCGACCTAAAAGATAAAAGCATTATAAGATATGTCCATTTTTTGAGTCAGTAAACCAGCTTGGCGTTTGTGTTCGTGTGTATGTACCTCTGCTGGCACTGATCATCTGCAAAACCATCTCAGCAGCCCCACGGTCATGTAACCTGGCCTGCTGATACAATATTTTCTGCTTTTCCATCTCCTTTTCCTATCACACACCAAACATATATACATATGCAGATGCAGTATATACAGACTGGTGAAAAAACATAAAATGTGTCAGTAATGTGTCTGGAACTGTACTACACAGAAGGCACATTATTCTTCCAAAAGACATTTCCTCAGTTGCTGTTTTGAAGCTGGTGGTTTAGAGCACTGTTTAACATGTCAGTAGGTGTTCAACTGGGTAGAGATCTGCTGAGGGTGATAGCATCATTTACATAATTTTAATACTTAATAAAACATTTATGGAGAGCCTTAGGATAGTGGCATTATGATCCTGGAAGAGACCACTTGCATCAGGAGAGAAAGGATAGGATAAGGCGATCAGTCCATATAACTTTGTGTTGATTTACATCCCTTTAAGAGGACAAGTGGACCCAAAACATGTCAGCAAATTTAACGGACAGCATAACAGGGCCTATGTTTTTTTCCTTTTAGTTTGTCACACATCTATGTATATGTTTCTCATGCACACATACAGTAACAATAGAAGAAGAAAAATGTCTGACACTTCAAACCTCAAAGGTTTTTTCTTTTCCTTCTTCATCCTCATTTTCATCTTCAGCACAACTCTGAGTACAGCAGAAACACAAGCACAATTTACATAGGGAGATACTGTGGTAACTATAGTGTAACAGTGAAAATGCGTGTTTTCTAATTCACCATATTTGTACCTTTGCCATCATGTCTGTGTATGCTATATATAGCAAATCATCCTCTAGGGAACTGAAATATAAGATGAAAATGTAGTAAAATAATGAAAATACGACAATGGAACTTCAGACATTTTTCAATGCAGAGATAAAACATCTGAATAATGAGCATGACATAGGATTTGCACAGTATGTATCTCTATGTATATTTACAGAAAGAATGTGCCTATCATTGTTGAGAAAGCACTGTCAGTGTGTGTACAAACATTTGTCTTACCTTTTTTCTGTCAGAGCATTATGACTAAAGTGCAGAATGAGCTGATGAAGAGGGTCGTGTTGTATTTCATCTAATTCCTCTTCCTCCTCCTCTACTTTCCGCTGTGTCCTCTACACAAAAACAGACCACTGAGCATTTATGTTACCAGTTACTCACATTACATAGGTAGAAGCTACTTAGAGTCAGTGATGTAATTATTACTGTGTAGCAGGGTATATTGAGCTCTTGGGAAATCGTATTAAGAAACCTTATTTGATACCTGAAGTAAAAACTACAGCAAACACACACAACACACATATTCAGCAGAGAGTATTAGCACAATGGACCATTACAGGGATGCTCTGTACAAACTAACACAAATGGAAATGACATGCATCAACGCAATGAATTAATCAAATTCACAAAGGAAACAGTTCAACCTACATACATGCATTCCACTAACACATTTCATTTGGTCTATTATTCGGTATGAAATGAAATTCTCTTAAAACAATCAATAGCACTGTAATTCTGCTTCAGAAAATTTCCAAAGGCTTCTTGAACTCTTGGGAAATTTTTGCCATTAAAGTTAAGCATTTAATTTAAACTACCACCTACTGGATGGAACTACCACACATACTGGAGAGAGCAGAGACACAACATTATGACAAGCACTGACATTCATATACATGAGATGTCATGCAGGCTTTAGGCAGTTGTTGTGGGCAGAGAATTTGCAAAAAATAATAATAATTAAAAAAACCCACAGAAACTGAAAGAAAAATAGAAAAAGACAGAAAAACAGATAAGGCCTTAGCTGAATGCCCCATTCGTTTCGTATCTATATACAGTATCTGTCTTTTTGTCTGTGCAATCAAAATGCTTACTGTAATAATTAATTTAGATCAGCTTAGTTCTGGTAGGTGCATATTGTGCTTGGAATTACTCTTCAACCCAGGTAAACTGGATAAGGACTAGACTACTATAATCTATAAATCAGACACATATAATGGGTTATACAATATGCTGTGTGGCAAACACACACTGTATGATTATAATGATGACTTTGGTGTGAATTCTACAAAAGTGAGTACACCCCTCACATTTTTGTAAATATTTGATTACATCTTTTAATGTGACAACACTGAAGAAATGACACTTTGCTACAATGTAAAGTAGTGAGTGTACAGCTTGTGTAACAGTGTAAATTTGCTGTCCCCTCAAAATAACTCAACACACAGCCATTAATGTCTAAACCGCTAGCAACAAAAGTGAGTATACCCCTGAGTGAAAATGTCCAAATTTTTAATAAAGCCCTTATGTTGTACTCTTTAGTGAATATATTTTTAAACAAAAATCCCAAGTGACCACAGCTCTGATGAAAATTGTGATTATAGTGCACGTGGCTGGTTGCCAGCCAAGGTCTGCCCACAGAACCCAGAATTACCAATTAGTTGTCCTGAAAGGTACTTACTGCCAAATCCTGCACTAGCTTCTCCTCAAATGAGTACGTCTCTGTCTCTATCCATATTCTTTGGTAGCCAGTGAGGAACAGGTTAATAGAGCGATGCCTGAGGTGGGAGGATTAAAGATTAAGCAGGGTTACTGTTAATATTATGGTTATTATGGTTACCATGGTTAGTAGGGCAAGTGAGACAGGAAGTTATGGCTGGCAAACAAAAAAATGCTAGGGAGGAAAAGGTTAGTTCATACACAAGAAGCAGGAAGCCTAACTGGTCATACTGCTTACATGTGAAAGAATATAATGACAGTGTGACACTTTTATATTGAAGCCTGAATTTTATATGGCATATTACAATAAATTTGGTAATTCCACTCAAATAACGTAAGCTATAGCCATTCTACATTAAACCATAAAATTGTTTTGATAATAGTTGAGATTAGAAATATGATTACAATTTATCTATTATATCAAGTGCTGTTTTATAAGCTGGCAGCCAATATATTGTTAAATTTAGAAATTTGCAGTGATAATGTGTTTAATCATGACTTGGAAACTAACACATTATTAACATTTCACGACTGCTATTAGTATCATATTAGGCTGAACTGTATTTTTTGTTTTATTTTTTTTTAGGGACAACTCTGAATACATAAACATAAATCTAGGGGTAAATCACACTGTTGATGGTATAAATCTCAGTAAATTCACAGAGACATTCAGAGCTTATTCCCTAATGAAGAATGCAGAATATGTGGAAACAGTACACAGCTAGTACAGCTTAGTATGTAATTGTCTATAAACGTTGTAATGCTTTTATAGCTAGGTGAATTATCAGTAGTATTATCACATGACCAGTTGACCAGTGAGACTTACTACTGAAGATCTGTTGCAGTCCAAACCATGTCTAGGAGATGAGCTAATTGAGGGGGCATCCAATAAACATTCCCCGAGCACTACTTTACCGTTAGCATGGAGAGCAGACTGTCATAATCTGCTCTCTCATGCATTTTTTCCAGCCAAATGTGTCGGTAGGCATTCAGGAAGTAATTATTAATTTTGTGCCTAAAGAGAAGGGTAATGTTGAGAACAGCAAATGGACAAAAGAAGAAAACACATATAACACAATCATGAATCATATGTGACTCATGATCATCATTTCAACAAAATCATGAATACAAAATGAAAATATTAATAGTGTGATTACAGCATCTTTGATGTTTGGAGCCCTAAAAAAAAGCAAATAAACAAACTTACAAACAAAACATACATCCACAAATCACCAGAAGCAGGATTCTGAATTGTAATCATGTTTAGCAGCGGATAAGTTTAAATTTTCAAAATTGAACTGGATGTGGTATAATAAGAGAACAGGGAAATGCATCAGCAATAAAAAATTAATGACAGGACTAATTAGGCAAGATTTTAAATTCATTGCTTCCACTTGCCTATCAATTCTGGTGATGCTACTGTGGTTTTGAGTTACACAGCAACAGAGCATGAAATTACAAACTGCAATTATAAGCTTGAGGAAGAACAGGTGGACAGAAATGAAAAAAAAAAAAGGAGAGGAAAACAAAAAAGAAAGAAACAAATGTGTGGCATATTATCCAACAGGTATAGGATTCATCTTCATAAAGGGGTTAAACTCTGTTGTACCTCCTTTCATTCTGGATCATCAACTATCTTCTTTTTTTTTTTTTTTTTTTTTGAGCCAGTGGCTTATTCCTGTTTGCTCTTTTCCTTGACGAGTGCCAATGGAAAAGTTGCGACCTTGTGATCATGAACCCAAATGGGTAGCCAATAAAAGGTCTATTAAGTTAGAGATGTTATCTAATTAATTACACAATAAAAAAAAACATTGACTGCTGGTGAACATGCTACATAATGGTAGATGTTCCCAGGAATGTCATGTTAACACTTGCTAAGCTCACTAGTTAGCAAGCTAATGTTAGTGTAGTGCTGTATTTATGCAGCCATTGTTGGTACACTATTATATTGTGATTAAAACCAGTATTTTTAAGGCAAGTATTACTTCATGCCTATAAATCTATGGGTAATGTTATATAGTACAGTTTGTGACTGGCTGATCAATTTTAACTTAAGTAATGTTCTAGTTGGCCCATGGTATGGAATGTTAATATCAGGATGTGCAACAAGTAGCATACCTGGGCAGGTTGTATAACGGTGCCATACGGAAACAGGCCACTACCGCACGCTTACGCTGTTTGGACAGTAGTTTTTGCCACACACACTTCTTGGACCTTAGTGGCTGCTCCACCTACAGTACATGTGAGTTAGGGTGACAAGAAAGGATTAAAAAAAAAAGTCACATATACTGTAAATTAATACCAAACTAATACCTAATATTACCATTTAAATTTCTTAGCCAGCAAAACAAACACATTTTAATTTCATGCAAATGATTCTTTTCTAATGACAAAAAAAAAAATCCAAAATGAATGAGTAAGGGAAAAAAAATACATTCTAAGACCTGCTCAAGATGAAACACAGCAGCTGAGATGGTCTGAAGGCGATCAATTGTGCGCTCTGGATCGGGTGGACCCTCATTCTTCACAATCACGTCTTTATACAGATGAAGCTGCCACCTCACAGCAGGGTCCTCTGACTATGAGAGCACAGAAGGTCATTTATACTGTTATTGTTCTATTATACTAAGATGAATAATAGAAATTCAAGTCCTTTATTACTATTTGTAACATAAAATAAAGGATATGACAGTTGTGTGACACTGGGGGTAATACAGACTACATCAGTATAAAGCTCTAAGAATACTGTTATTTTGTTGGTTTAAGAACTTGGCAATGTCATCAAAGGGTCTTTAGGGTACCACCAAGCAGGGAGTTCCCCCCAAAGTCGGGAGACCACAAAACCACACTGGGCAATCACCAAAACATGGAAATAAAAGGATACAAACCAGAGGCAAAATGAAATAAGATTTTTTTTGCCATTTGGGAACTGTCACAGATCTTCTCTGGGTTTCTCTGTTGAAGATAATATTTGAATGTCACCTAATTTGAACAATTGTTGCAGAAACACAGGAAGTGAGAGAGCCTCATAATTCAGGAGCACATGTAGAAGGCCCAGTAAGCACATTATAGGGCTTATGAAAGGAAATCCTTAGGCTGAAATTCCTATAGCAAGTATTGCCTGATCCTCATTCCCAATGCCACTTGTTCCTGATAACCTCCCAAGGCAATGAAGCTGGGTGAAGTAATCTACAGAGACACCTAACTGTGAACTGAAACATTCACTGAGTCCTTTCTGCTCTAACCATTGAGCAGAATGTAAAAACAGCAAAACAGTAAATCTGGAGCCTACACCAGACAGGGCCCCCTGGCTTTGTAATGACTTCCAGGTTAAATAAACATTGCAGTTATCGCTGTGAGACTTGAATAAAGGGTAGGAAAGACTCCTCTTACTGCAGACCATCCCTCTCCCCAAATACAATATTCATTATGCTTAGAAAACTACTGCAATACTATGTTTTTCATTTTGGTCTCCATGAGACTCCAGCAACTTTCCAAAATTTGATGGTCTTTGCCCAGAGACTCCAGTGCTGTTGCCTATTTAGACACTGTCATTGTCCACTTTTGGTAAGCATAATGGTGGTTCTGTATCTAAGGGTACTGGATCACCTCCTGAAGTCCCATAAAAATGGAGGCAATGAGGAGCCTCCCTCAACAAACAGCTAAAATGGTACATGATTTTTTGGAGGTTGGCAAGACACTATGGAAGACTTTCTATGCCTAATTTCTCCTCTATACACTCATACATAGTGGAGATATGCAGAGTGGCGATATGCAGGGACTCCCATAGGTCCGTGAAAAACAGTCAGGGTTCCACAATTTTATAATTTTGTTACAATGGTGAAAACCATATCCCAGCATTATCAAAGTGCACATTTATTATGCATATAATAAATATAAACTGGAATCTAGTGACAATTTAATAAAAATGGATTCTGTGTGTGGGAAGCTCACAAATTAGAAAGAAAAGGGAAATAAAGAAACTCTAAAAAGAAAAAACATTTGAGAACACTTTGTTTATGGCATTCAGGATATATTTAGCACTGGGGTAAGAGCTGGAGCTTTTTTTTTTTATTTTATTAAATTGAAAGGACATCTTGTTTATGGCCCACCTTCTCTTGCAGGTGTAGGTTTCGCCTCAAATGCTCCTTCACCTCTTCATCTGTATCTTTCTAAAAGAAGCAGAATGGAAGCAGGATATTAGTGCCTCTAAAGCATGCAAATGATTGCGCCCCCCGCCTATAACTCTTATAAACCACACAGCCTTACCAGGCCATAGCGAGTTTTAGCCAATGAGATAAGTTCCTGGTCTCCAGGCGTACACATGTTCAGGCCAATAGGTAGCATTTTTTTCAGAGCTGCCACAATCAGTGAGGTCTGGATGGAGTAAATCTCGCCACGTCTCTTCTTGTGCTTTCTCTCCTGATCCTGTCCTCCTGCCTGAGCAGAGAAAGCACTCAACATACACGCCCCTACTGAGGCAAGACTTACATACACACACTGTAATTATGGTGACAATATAAACTAGCTACAACAACAAAAAAAACCATACAGAGGACAAATACACTTTATTGAGCTGGCCAAATAAGTTACCATTTTCATTTGAAAGTTTCAAGTTTAGAGCAACTAACTAATTAAGAAACCCCCAGAAGTATAATGAACCTGTGCATCTGGTTGCAGTCAGAATAGTCTACTATTAACTGTAACACCACAAACAGTACCTGATCTCTTACTGTTTCATCAGATCTTGGCCTTTGTGTACTGCAGTTTTGTATTTTTGCAATATTATAACTATCGCAATAATGTAAAGCATAATAATTTGTTTTGTTACATACTTATAAACTGTCTAGGTGTTTCCAGAAAGACAAAAATCAAACATTTCCTCTTTATAGACTTCTTTCAAGGTTCACTAAATTCAAAATTCCCTCCAATGCACCAAACACACATAATGCTCCACAGGAATAAAGACAAAGCACCGAGCACAAGAGCAGAAAGGGGACAGACACCATGCTACAGCATAACACATAATCCACAAGACATAAAAGACAATTTAGTTTCACAGAAAATGATCCGAGACGACACACTTTACAACAAAACACACTTGTGTCTTACACCCAAATACAAATTATCGCAATGTGATTTTAAAAATTATTATTATTATGATTGCCTTACATTTAAATTTTTTGTCATTTTCCATTTAGTTAAATTAAGCTATACTATATAGGCAAATGATTGTGGACACCTGACCATCACACCAATATGTGGGCTGTCCCCAAACTGTTGCCACAAAGTTGGAAGAACACACAGTAATAATATAAGATGTCTTTGTATGCCATAGAGTTACAATTTCCTTTCACTGAAACTAAGCATGACATGACAGCATTACAACACCCCTGCGCACAAAGTGAGGTCCTTGAAGACATTGTTTGCCAAAGGTGAAGTGGAAGAACTCGAGTGACCTGCACAAAACCCTGACCTCAACCCCACTGAACAGTTTTGGAACGAACTGGAACACCATTTGCACCCCAGGCCTTCTCATCCAACATCATTGCATGACCTATCTAATGCTCTTGTGGCTGAATGAGCAAATCCCCACAGTTATTCTTCAAAATCTAGTGGAAAGCCTTCCCAGAAGAATGGAGGCTATAATAATGGCAAATGGAAACTAAATCTGGAAAGGGCTATTCAAAAAGCACATATGCAGCAGGTGTGCTGGTCAGGTGTCCAGAAAATATTGGCCATATAAAGTAGGTCAATTTGACTACATGACTTTTTTTTTTTTTTTAAATAATGCTTAATTTGTATAAAGCAACAAATGATCTCCCTTTCTTAAATTTTAATTACTGTGTTTGACTACAAAAAAAGTTGTAATCTAACTTAAGGAACAGGATCAAGAAGCCTTAGCCTAAGCAATTTGCCTTAAATCCATAAAGCTAAATAAAAGAACTGTATAACATAATGTACAATAGCTTTGTTCATGCATTTTTAAATGATGCTGTGCTGCATTGTATAAGAATTATGTCTATCTTATGTGTTTGGTTAGCTGCATATAAATGCAAATTGCATCAGTCAGAGCTCTCATAATACATTTTAACCATACTGTTGATGAGTAGAGCAGGACCACAGTGAAATTGTAGCTAAAGTGGAACTCATCTCTGTAGTTATATGCGTCCTTGGTCTATCATCCAAAGGTATTTAGATCTGATGCTCATAAGATGCCAATGATGTGGGTAGACAGAAATAAAGCCAAACAAGTTGATGGTGATTACTGATACATGGTCGAAAATGGACGCAGTGAGCAAACCTATCCTGCCCCCACTCTCAGACACAGAGAACATAAAAATCTTACATGCAACCTCACTGTACCTTTGGCAGAAACAACTGGGTGAGACAGAGAGAGAGAGAGAGAGAGAGAGAGAGAGAGGGAAGCAGGAAGGAATGAAGGAAGGAAGGAAAAAAGGAAGGAAAGAAAGAAAGAAAGAAAGAAAGAAAGATTATCAAAAAGGTATCATTAGTAAACAATGTGTGAACAATGTACGAACAATGTGAGCTGATTGATTTCCTTGTATTTTTAAATGCGGGAAACTAAATTCCTCAGCCAAGTTATAATTAGAAAAATCATGACTAAATTAAAGTTAGATTAAATGAACTCTAGATACATAATTAATTTCAATATTGCATTGTGTGAAAATTATTTCCTGTGAGAGTTACAAGATGTGTTGTCATAATTTGCATATGTCATACCAGGATGGCAAAAACAGAGATTATATATATCCTAAGTATTGTATGCAGCAGATATAGTCAACTGTCATCCTTCAGGAAAAGGGGCCTTAGCCTACATAATACAGTGAACCATAAATACAGTGCAAGCATTGTTAGAACTACAACTGGCCATGCTCATGGCTGGTTACTGATGCACTGGGGTGGTTTCATAGCTAGTGGTCAATAAGCCCTTTGGGAATTCTTTGAGTAGACACTTAATCTCCAAAACTGACTGCTTCTGCCAGGAGGGACGAGTGCATATATCCACTTCAGATTTACACATAATGTCTTTGACTTTGTACTTATAAATATGAACATAAAGTATGTATTCATATTAACAAAACTGTTTTTTTTAAGTAACAAAACTGCTAGGGAAAAAAGTATTCCGACCACACAAATTGCTGGCATTAGTACTTTGTTGCAAAGTTGTAGTTAGCAATTACAGCTTCAGTAAGACGTAATTAGCTTTTTGCAGTATTGTGGTTCAAATCTGGCCCATTCCACTTGGTAAAATGTCATCAATTGCCCAAGGTTATGAAAGTAACCATGATTAACCTTGATGAGGGATGACCTCTGATGAACTAGCAATGTAAAACTCCTCCATACATTTTCAGTGGGATTCAAAATAGGAGATTTTGAAGTAGGACACGTAAGGCCTTCTTGAGTTACTTTGTTGAAATGTCTGTCTTTTCCCCAGATTCTTTTTCTTGGCCAATGAGATTAAATTCTTGTCTAATATGCCTCAGTACTTTGATGAGTTCATTTCCTTCAATGGCATGCCCCAATACCTTTTGCAGAGAAGCAGCCCTGTATCCTGATGCTCCCACCTCTGTGCTTCCTCTGTACTGTTTTCTGACATGCATCACTGTGCTTCTTCATTAGCAGAGGAGTTTTGTGTGGGAGGTAAGAATGGAGATGATTGCTGTTCACTTCACTGCTTATTGTTTGATGTGTAACTGTTGTTCCTGCTGCTTTCAGGTCATCCTGTGATTCTTTCTGACTACTGTCTACTCTTTTACCATCCTTCAATACTCAATCAATAATCTTAGAACACATTGTGAATTTTTGTGTGGTGCATCTGTCCAGAGAGTCCATGAATTTTCCACCAGCATATTATTGAAGAACATACTGACAGCTATGTTTAAGGTCTTTTCTCTTTGCTATTGCTCTAAAGATTTTTCCATTCAAGTGTTTTTTTTTTTTAAATAATGCTTGATGAACTTCACATTCATAATAATTGCAACTTGTTGCATGAAATCTGAATATATGCACTGGAAATAAATATGCATTATTTGTTTATTTATTCATTTATTTACATTATTTATTTTAATGTTATTAAATAATAATAATAATAATAATAATAATAATAATAATAATAATAACAACAACAATAGTAATAACAATATTTTTTTTTCTTGGAAGATGGCAATAATTCCCACCATATGCACAATTCTCATTTTTATATGCACTGTTTGGGTTGTTTGTGAATAAACTGCAATATGCTGTAATGTTAAAATGATAAACTGACTGGAGATCTTAATGTCAGTGATAGTGAAGCAGTATGAGTGATTATTAGCTTAGTGAAAGTAAGTGTAAAATTTGGAAAATGGGATGAGTGCTATTATAGGCATGATCCATGAATTAAACATCATTTGCCTCGGTCAGCATCAGCATTTCTCAGGATTTTCTTATCATTCCTACATCAATAGATTGCAAGTTTTCACACAGCTAACCATGTTGAAAATGCATTCTTACAGTGCAGAGTCAAATAGAAACCCCTTTTGTGTCTTCATTTCAATACTAGCAAAAGAAGTTGTTGCTCCATTTTCATCGTTTTTAACATTTCCATTCACGTCCTTGTACTGATTCAGTCAGCCATCATATCATGTTTGGTTTGCTTTTCTGTAAAGAATTTTGTAAACTCGTCACTCATCACTCCTACCTTTGACATCTTTGTCTTGCTGTCCCCAGTGAGGAAGGAGAGATTATTGATCTCATTCTGCACAACAAAGTTCTGTTCCTCTCTCTTAAAATTCTGCATGAAAAAAATTACACTGAGGTGAATTTGACAGAAGGTATAATAAAACTTGCTTGAAAAAGTTGCTTCAGTATACCTCCTTCCTAATACCCTAATAAAATGAATTTCTGGAAGTCTAAAGGTTTGTGTTAAGCTAAGAACTGTTGGAGTTCTAAAGTGGTATACTGTAGTGTCTTTAATTTGATCTACTATTTTTGCCATAATGACAGGGAAAAGCAGAATTCAGATAAGCTTACGTGTGACTTGCACCAAAGGATGAAAATTTCTGCTACCATCCTGAAAAGCTCATTGGAGTCAGAATCAGGCTCTTTCAGCCATCGTGACCTAGAGAGGAATATCAGATCTACTTACTACACCTTTTGCTTGGGTCCTTACATCAATACACTTGTTTGGGCAGAAATAGGAAATAGCCAACATTTTTCAATATAAAACAATCAATATTGTATTGTTATAGTTTTATATATGCATTTCTATTTTTTTATGTTGATTCATTTCAGTATGGAAACACTATAAAATTGCTGATAATACAAATAATAAAAATACTGGACATTTTAAGGGCACACTGAAACATGACCTGTTGTACTCGAATGAGCAAATTTAAGGCCCTCATGTTTATGGTAATATGACTGTATTACCTGTTGTTGTCCACATAGCGAATGAGCATGGGATAGAATGCATATAGATCCCTGCACAGCACTGCAAACTCATCCAGGATCAGTAGCTCTGCCTCCTGGGTATCACCTTTGTTGTCAGCTTTGAGAAGCTCCTCCTCTGCCACCACCTTCACTGTTTTCTTCTTTAATTTCTCTAGTGTTGGCAGGAAGTGTGCCTTTAAAAGATCTGCCCTTGCCTTGCTGATGATAGGCTGAGCATACACTGCAAGATGGTGCAGATGTCAATCATTGGAACCAAAATACTAGTGTTGGTTTGCTTAACATGAATTTAACTACATACACAGCAAAACACTTGTTTCTATAATAACAATCACAGCCATTCATATGGTGATTTCTCACGATTTAAGTTTAACTATAAACAAATGTTGTCCAATGTATTCCAACATTCTAAATAGTCCACACTATCCAAATGTCACTTTACTGCAAATCTTTTGATTCAGCCAGTTTTTTGGTTTTTTTCTAACCTATTCAAATCTGCTGTAGTCTTGAAATAGATGGTATCTAGTTTGCTAATTATTGTCTAGCATGAATGTGTAGTTTAGCCCTTCCTTTGTCCCTGTCTTCAGGGCAGTGTTTTTTTTTTCTCCCTCTCAGTTCCAATGATTAAAAACACAATGTGGAATTTGGCATTAACTGTATTTTGGAACATAAACTATCAAATATAGCTTAAAATGTGAACATATTAAATATTATTTACATACTTTCATGACCGCAAGTCTAGGAGTCTACTTTGCATTTATTAGACTTCTACTAAAACATCAACATAAAATCTAGTGATAAGAAAAAGATCAAAACAATTTAATTGGATACTGCAACACACTTAACCACATGTGATAATGGATTCACTGAAAGACAATCTTTTTTTCTTTTCTTTTTTTTTTTTTTTTTTAACATTTGGCCTTTCTGGGTCACGTTACCACCTGTGCCAGTGCTTATAGAGATACCAAAAATATACAGTGGCATAATGCTACACCTTGTATTTGTCTGTGCTCTACGATGAAGAATCTAGAGTCCCACATCTCCTAATCTGCTAAATTGCTATTCTCAACCATACAAGTCACGTCTATGAAGATTTTTGGTCATATGGGAAACATTTTTCTGTTTCTGTTTCTATAAATGTAGTCCATGTGCCTTAGTCTACTTACTACTATTAGACATCTTCCTTACCTGCAATCCTCTTCATCCAAGAGGCCTCATCAATGCCCAGATTGCTATTCAGGATCTTGAGAATGTTACCCAGGATGACGCTAAGGTGCTCAGAGGTGACAGTGGTGCTACATGCAGTTTCTGTGCCCTTGGCCTGGTTCTCTGTGCCTCTCTCCCACCAGTAGGATAAGTAGTTACACAGCATGGGCAGCACTACCTCAATGACATGGGGCATTTCAGTGTAGCGTGCTCCTGACTCAGACATGTCATTGATGTCTTTCATCAGGCAGTCCAGATGCGGCACTTCTGGACACATCTGTTCTACAGTATCAGGCATGCCTAATACTGAGGAGAGAGGTAAATTAGTGGGTTAAAATACTTCAGACAAACATATAACATGAGCTTAGTATTATAAGGTATTATATGGTTCTATCTCCCATTTATTGTTAACCCAGATAGATCCTTATAATATTAATGCCACAATATATACTCAAAGTTGTGTGCACACACACAACCACCAAGAATGTGACTATTATTAATATTGCAAACAACTGAGATGACAAGGTGGTAAGTAATAAATTTTGTAGATAAAATTGTTATTACTATGAAATCAAGCAATGGTCTGGTAAGTAATAAGTACTTAATATATATTTAATAAATAGTGAGCAATCAGTAAACAAGAGGCATAAACAAGGCATTCATGCAAAATTAAAAAAAATTAACCAACAGCCTCAGTAGTGAAATATTGAAACAAAATGAAAAGTACTTCTTGAATACAACTCTTTATCTTGTGGTCAGTAGCTAATTAAGAAGTTTACAGCCTAAAAATGGAACACTTACTGGCCCGTTCCCGTGCTGCTTTGGTGTTGAAGACAGAGAATGGGTTATGTGTGTTGAGGTGAGGCTCCAAAAATGCCACGGGCATCGCTCCTGCAAGGGTGGCCAAACACTCACCTAGAGCTGGAAGCTGTCTACAGTAAAATCGATCACATACATAGAGAATCTTTATATCCTGTGAGTTGTTACTGAGTAACACTAATTCTTCACTGTACTGACTGTACTTAATTACAATTCTAATACACACTATATACATATAATACTACTACTATAATACTTGAAAAATCTCTGTAATGTGTTCTGAACTACATAAAATTCCCAAATGACCAGGTTACACCCAATAAAATGTAAACAATTCAACATTGAAAAGTTCCAAATGTAATAGACACAACTTAGCTTAAACATACTTAGCTTATCATATACTACCTTATAAATGGTAACCATGCTGGCTGCACACTTTAATTATTGCAACTGGAAAGTATTTAATATTAAATATAAACCTTTGTTCGTAATAGCTTGCAATATTTTAAAATTAATTTATTTGTTTCTATTTCTCAATATACATATATACATACATATACACACACACACACACACACACACACACATATATATATATATATAATAGTAGCCTTATCACCAAAACCCTGACAGTACTTCACATCTGTGAGCTTCATATCTGTCCCCTCACTCATGCCATGTGGTATTACTGTATATTGCGCTGTTCACATATTCTGTAGTCTAGGTGTGTTTATCGTCAGTTGCATGCCATGACCACCAGTGCAGAGAATAAAATGTCTGTAATTAGTCTTATCTAAGTAAATCAGCCCCTATCTCAGAAATATTATGTAAAATCTACCTTTCAACATAGATGTTCTTCCCAGTTCCCAATGAGTAGAGGCTGCTCAGGATCCGATAGCATGACACTTGGACATCATCCACTAAAAACAGGCAGAAAGATGTGAGCCATAAACATAGAACCATTAAGATGCAATCGGCAAGTGTATTATTATATATATACACAAACACACCAATATAGCCACCGTAATATATATCCGGACTTAAAGCTAAGATATTCAGGTTTTCAATAATGTTGGACTACATGTATAGAGCTTTACTCACACAGAAGGTCCACTCCGAACTGATGTTCAGTGATGTGCTCAAACAGGGCAGTGAGGATGGGCAACAGGGCAACTGTGGTGTAGTTGATGTTCTGTGATACACCCTTCATCTGGCTGCGTGAGTGTGTAAACTTCCCTAACTTCAAGTTCTCCAGTGTTTTCTCCAAGTCATCTGCTGCATTCTCAAAGAATGTCCTCAAGGCAGCCTTCACCAACTCCGAACCAGACTTCATCACCGTTCTAGAGGAATTTTTCATGATCATGGCATAAGCACAAAAACCATAAGCAAAAAGATTGTGATATTACAATGTGTACGCTTAGCATTTTTGTGACAACTGTCACATGTAATCTGATGAAAAGCAGTGCAATTTTAATATGTCAACTTTTTTTTATTCAGACTCTGCTATAAATTGGATTATTAATGGATTTATTAGGCTGCATGTACGCTTAGCTTGTATTAGTGCATATGATGTGCACACACTTGAGACATGGAAAGTGTGACATACTTTTATTAATCTATATTCTAACCCAGTGTCACAGAAAAAAATGTTCGCAACTTACTTGCACCACCTTGTATACAGTGTATATCAACATTCTGTAACAAGCATATGTTCCCATATCAAATGTATCAAACTTTCACTTGTCAGCGCTGTGTGGCACGTTCTGCATCACCATAATTTATCCCAGCCCACCTTTACCACTATGCTATTTGAATAAGAATGATATTTAATAACAAATGATTTTTTTTCAAAACATGTAAAGTCTCTGTAGTCTCTGTTGCCTGAAGAATATGTCATGCCTACATTTCTTTTTTTCTTTTTTTTGGAGTATTCTTTGGGATACAGAGATTGTGTTATCACGTGACTTGCAAGCCTGTTTAAAAAAAGGTCAAATTATTTATTACATATTAGCTTTATTCAAATACTGAATTGGTAGAAGTGGGCTTGCTTATATTACATTGGTGCAGAACGTGGCATAAACAGCATTCATGTGAAAGTTTGATATGTTGATATGTAAGGCATGTTTGTGACAAAACTTTGATATTCATTGTATTTTTTCTGTGAGACTGTGTTGCTGTATTCCATTACCATGTTGCAATTTAATACTATAATCCAATTACATGACTAGCCTACATAAGTGTAGCACATATGTGTATACAGGATTTATAGCACTGTGTTTTGGAATATATACACTTGATAACATAACTGATGTTAAATTGACTATAGTGGAAGTTCTAGTTTAAATGGCAATTTTTAAACAAAATATAAAATGGAAAATATAACCAAAAAACTTTTTATGCTTGGCTTAGGCTGACATGCCAATAAAGATGAACTGTAAGGGGCAATTTATTTCTGTATAAATGATTAAGTGTAAGTTCTACTCATGTTTTTCTTGTTTTTGGTTAGCTGGCAGTGCTTTGATTATGGTAAACCCTTTTCATAAAATTGACATAAGATTGAAACTTGCACTTTGACTTTACAAAAGCTTTATGAAAATGTTTGAATGCCTAAATAACAGTCCAACAAAATATAAAGTCCAAGAAGTTTAAAATGGGCACTTTGAGAAGCAGAATAGCCACACTGTGACAGCTTTGGTGGTGAAATTTCATCAGCTGTTGTGGTGAAATTTAATAGAAACTACAGAATTAGCATAAAATTGTTAATTTTAACAATGGTCAAAGGCACCCATCACAAAGCTAATTAAATGATGTGTCTACTTCACAACTAACTTGCGTGGTCTTCATTAACATGCTTTATTTTACTTTAAGTTTAGCCTCAGTATCTGCATCGATGTCACGGTATTGATTTAGAGGCGGATGCAAATACAGACTATAAGTGAAATGTTTAATATCATATCCAACAAAGCACAACTCAAGACTTATAATGGAACAAAGACGAGCATAACGTGGTAGATGGAGATAGAACAAGCAATGCAAGATAACTCGTGCAGTGCAGAACGTGACTGTATGTACAAACCAGTGCTAATGAGCTAAACGTGAAACAGGTGAAATGAGACATGCGACATGCAGCATTTCAGAGTTCCATTGTGTCATCCCTTACGAGGCTGGATAGAGGATGCTTGATGTGTTCACTGAGGTTCAGAAGTGTGTCTGTCTCTTCCGCACCATAGAGAGATGATGTGATATCCCCGACCTGGCTTGAGCATGGCGTGATGGCCACTGCACAGTCTGCACAGGTGGAACGAAGCTCAAGGCGAAGCCCAAGAGGGGAGTGACATTCACTATGAAGCTAGAGAGGGGAGCGACGCTCCCCCGCTGGCCTCGTGGAGAAGTTCTCTGCGAGGCCAGAGGGGAAGCAAAGTTCTCCACGAGGCCAGAGGAGGGAGCGATGCTCTCAATGAAACATGAGAAGGGAGCAATGTCCTCCATGGAGCAGGAAAGGGGGAGCAACATACGGCATGAAGCAAAGAAAAGGAGCGAGGTCTTCAGCGGAGCATGGAGGCAGAATGACGTCCTCAGCTAAGCAGGATGGCAGAGCGATGTCCTCAGCTGACCAGGATGACAGAGCGATGTCCTCAGCTTAGCAGGATCGCAGAGCGACGTCCTCAGCTAAACAGGATGGCAGAGCAACATCCTCAACCGAGCAGGATGGCGGAACGATGTCCTCAGGGGAGTAGGACGGCAGCACGATGTTCGAAGCAGAGCCTGGGGTAGTGATGTCCGAGGTGGAGCAGGGAAGTAGAGCAACATCTTGAGCTGAACAGGGTGATGGAACAGCATCCTCAGCTGAACAGGGGTGCTGAGTGGTGTCCTGAGTCAAGCAGGGAGGCTGAACAACATTCTCTGTTGACTTGGCAGGCTGAAGGAGCTCCACAGTAGGGGAGGGAGGCAGATCAATGTCCTTAGTGGGGCAGGGAGGGAGGGAGATGGTTTCAGCCTGGATGGAAGACTCCTTCTGGAGATATGCCCTGAGGGTTTGCATCATCTCGAGCCATTCTCAATTGGCCTGAATCAGGGAGAATCTCCCTTCCTTCTCCCACCTCGGTTTTTCACTTTCAAAAAGGGCCTCTTGCACGCTGAAAAAATCTGCTGCATCTATTTATTCAGTCTTGCATTCTGCCATGTTATTGATTTAGAGGTGGATGCAAATGCAGACTATAAGTGAAACATTTAATAAAGTATCCAACAAAGCACAACACAAGAGTTACATGGAACAAAGGCAAGCATAATGCGATACATGGAGACAGAACAACCAACGCAAGACAACTCGTGCAGTGCAGAACGTGACTATATATACACACCAGTGCTAATGAGCTAAACATGAAACAGGTGAAATGAGACATGTGACATGGTGCAGTGGCTGATGGGAAATGTAGTTTCTAGTCCTTCTCTGATATTACATGACAATCAACACTTATTTTAAACTGGTCTGGCATTTAAATGCAAATAAAAGTGAACTTGAATAAAATGTACAGTTATGCATCATTTCAACGTATGTTTAATATACCTAGTGTCAAGTGTGTGGGCCAGGATATGAAGACAGCTAACCATCGTGGTAGAGTCACTTCCTGAAAACAAAAATACATAATCAAAATCTCGCAGCATTAAGATTTACCACATGAAACCAAGTAGCACAACATGCAGGTGAGACAGAGAGTAAGAAATCTCTTACCAAAGAGAGAGATCCTGTGTCTAACAAGAGCTGCCAGCTTACAGAAAAGACTAAGGATAAAGTGAGCGATGGGTAAGAAAAAACAGTGAATAAGAAAAATAAATGGCAAGTGAATTAGGGAGAGGAAAGAAAGAAATGGATTGATAGAGAGTAGATTGATTGAAGACCAGTAGGATTAGGTAGCATTAATATTTCAGAGACAAAGTGTTGTAAAGAAAGGTTATGGTAAGTAAATTGTCCTTTTCATTTTATTATATTATTTTTTGTCCATATTATATCTACCACATCAATTATACCAATCATTCAATACGTCATTTATAACAGTGTAATAACAATGTTAATGTACCTGGTAACCATCTCTTTCTCTTTGTTTGAAGCATACCCACTGCTGCTGAGGTTCTTACTGGGAGAGGAGAGGAAGTAGAGCGAGTGGTTCTTGAAGTACTGATCAATTAGTGGTAGAAGCACCTACAGAAAGAAAAGATATAGACAACACCATGGTCATAGTTAACAAAGAACAATCAATATGTATTTTACTCATTTATGTGCTTCCCAAAACTGTCCAGAAACAAGAACACGATGACTATTGGAAGAACAGAGAAAACCACAGCTGAACCTTTAACAGTTAAACTATGATACAGTCTTAAAGGTCAACAAAGTAAATTAAATACACAAACAACGTTACTCGTTTTGGTTAAAACATTAGGTTAGAAATTTGCCTTTAAGACTCATTCAGTGTAATTGTGTTGCATGTTTTTACAGTGCTATGCCTCTAACCTTGGCAAAGAACTTGATTTCTTGCTCATGAGGTGACCTATCATTCTTTCCACTGCTAGCCATAGCCTCTGAAAAAAATGCAAATGCTAATATAGATTATTTTTTAATAATATACTTATTATTTAATATAAGTTTATTGTTTGATTGTCTTAGAGAGAACTATAGTATTATAAAATAGGTATTACATTAAATGAACGTAGGACGCTAGGCTATTTACCCAGGTGAGCAATGTATTCCTGTGCACAGTCCACATATTTCAGCAGTTTTTTCAGGAATTTATAGGCAAACCTTTTCTCCATTGAGGTTGAGTCCTGTTCCATGTCTTTCAAACCCCTAGGAATGAAATAAATAACAAGGAGTATGAATTGGTTATTGCTTTTTTCCCCACATTTCTTTTATATGAAAGTGGTTTATTTTGTGAGAACGAGCCAGATATCCTAATTATCACCTCACACACACTCAGGCACACAGACCTGGTAATGGAATAGCCATTTATCTGCAGGAAGCGGAACAGGTCCTGGGCTTTCTCACGGTCTCTGGCTTTTTCTTTGGCCGTAAGTGTATCATATGGCACCAACAAGGGATGTGTTCCACCTAAATTAACAGGAACATACATAAACATAATTACATAAATACTATCCTTAAAGGTGATTAAATGATTTATTTGGTTTTTGATTAATTCCTACATTAATGAATACGGCTTTAAAAATGTACTTTGGTGTGCATGAATATGTCATCACCTTTCACCGCTAGGTCACTCTTCTTCTTTTTAGCCCAAATGTTGTGGTAGTTTTCAGCCAAAACCTCTACCATAGCCTGGAAAAGCAATGAGAGAAAAAATATAATCACATAGCAAAATATTTAAGAATATTCCTGGTTTAAGAGAAAAACAAACCCACTGGAAAGAATGTCCTATGAGGATATCCTATCATATATTAATTTAATTAATGTACATAAAATTGGCAGTGGTAGCTTATTGGTTTAGACACTGGACAGCTAAGCGGAAGGTTCCAGCAAATCTAAGAGCTGCCACTGCTGGGCCCTTGAGCAAGGTCCTTAACCCTCAACTTGTTTAGTTGTTTAAATAAGACAAATGTAAGTCACTTTGTATAAGGGTGTCTGCCATAAATATAAATGTAAATATAGCCCATATATACAGTTAAGTTAGTCAGTTAATTACCTGCAGTTCTCGAGACAGCAGTACATTGCTCATGTCTACTGGACTTGGGTGAAAACCGCTACCCTGTAAACATACAAGACACAAACTAGAACAAGGATAGTCTGGTCAAGTCTTGTGGAATTACAAGCTATGTTATTTTTCAAGCTCTTGGTTTAGTCCCATGAAATACTCCCAACCCAATCTCACGTAAAGAAATGTTTACATGCAACTTATTGGCAGCACCTTCTATATGTTGAATATCAATGTTCTGGCACAAGTATGAAGCACCAAGCAGGATAGGTGGGTTGTTAAGAGGGTGGTGCGATCAGCTGAGCATACCATCTACACTGAGCTCCCTGACCTACAGTCTACCTACAGCAAGCAGTGCTGGACCAAGGCTAGGAAGACAGCAAAAGACCTAAGCCGAACAATGGACAGAACAATGGACAATCCATACAATGGACTCTTCTCTCTATTGCGGTCAGGGAAGCGCTTCCACTCACTGAAGGCCAACACAGAGACAATGAGGAGGAGCTTCTTCCCAGATGCCATCCAGGCCCTCAACGTTACAACACCAAGGACTAAAGCTTGGAATTGGGACACAACACCCACACCACTTATATTCCTTTAATACATCTTCTATTCATTCATCTTCAGTAACCACTTTATCCTGCATTACCCAGTATTTATAAATATTTATTATATATGTGGGCAATTTCTTCAATAGAACTATCTTAAACAACTACAGTGTCCTCCAATAAAATTGGCACAGATGGTAAATATGAGCAAAGAAAGCTGTGGAAAATTGTCTTTACCTTTTGAACCTTTTGTTTAAAAAATTCACAAAAATACTCTGCTCTCATGGATTTCAAACAATTGAAAACACAACACAGGTTTATCAAAAATATATATTATATTTCTTAAATATAAGTGTGCAACAATTATTGGCACCCCTATGAACTCATATGAGAAAAATATATTTGAAGTATATTCCCACTGATATATATATATATATATATATATATATATATATATATATATATATATATATATATATATATATATATATTAGTACACCAGGGTGAATAGTAAAAGAAATTGTTCATCCATGTCTTCCTGTTTCACAAGGTTATAAATATGAGGCAACATATAGGCCAAATTCCCTTAGTCATTCATCACAATGGGTAAGACCATGGAATATAGCTGCGATGTGCAGCAAAAGGTTGTTGAGCTTCACAAAATGGGAAGTGGCTATAAGAAAATAGCAAAAGAATTGAAAATGCCAATTTCCACCATCAGAGCAATAATTTAGAAGTTCCAGTCTACTGGAAATGTTATGAATCAACCTGGAAGAGGATGTGTGTCCATATTGTCTCAACACACTGTGAAGAGGATGGTTCGACTGGCCAATAAATCTCCAAGGATCACAGCTGGAGAATTGCAGAAGTTAGTAGCGTCTTGGGGTCAAAAAGTCTCCAAAACTCCAATCCGAAGTCACCTACATCACCACAAGTTGTTTGGAAGGGTTTCAAGAGAAAAACCTCTATTCACATCCAAAAACAAATTCAAGCATCTTCAGTTTGCCAGACACTACTGGAACTTCAAATGGGATCAGGTTCTATGGTCAGATCAAACCAAAACAGAGCTTTTTGGCAATAAACACCAGAGGTGGTTTTGGGCGCACACAGAGAGGTAGCCATATGCAAAAGTACCTCATGCCCACAGATAAATATGGTGGTGGCTCTTTAATGTTTTAGGGCTGTTCCCTTTCAACGGGAACTCAAAGTTGCATGAGCTTCACGCTGTGGGAAGCGCCCTCGCGCGTGACCAGTATCTGAAGTCTGTGTATAATCACGGCGTGCCATGGTCAGGTGATGTAGCAATTTATACGTCACATGATTATAAAACGGCACCTGTAAACTATGTCATCAACCTTTAGCGAAAGACCGCATGTCAGTTGTTTGTGTGAACGCTCATAAAAACTCTTCACTTTCTCTCTATTTTATATATATATATATATATATATATATATATATATATATATATATATATATATATATATACATAGATACATACATACAAGTGTTTGGGGGCTGACTTTTGAAATGATCACTAGGGCTGTAGAAAAGTTGAATTTAGATTGGCTCAGGGAAGAGGAAGTGGCTCTTAGTTGGCTGGATGAGCGCTTTCACCCCAGTGAAATTAAAAACTCCCTCACAATGCAGAAAACTCCCTTTTTTCCAGAAGTGCATGATGAAATATGTGCATGATGAAAACCATACACCAGCCGTATTTATAATGTCCCATGATGTCCGATTATTCGGCCATCATGGGGAATGAACAGTACAGGTATTTGGCAATGCCAAAGGTAGAGGAGGCACTTGCAAACTACCTCTCTCCATTGACGGCAGGGAATTTAGGGGGTTTGGCTTTGCTATCCAAGCCATTTAATGCCACCTCGGCGTTGGTTGGCAAAGCCTACGCAGCAGCAGTTCTCGCTTATGGGTCACTGCATACAAAGGCAGTGTTATAGACTGTTGAATGAGCTCGACAGTGGAGAGGGAATTGGGCCCCAGGCCACAGATTTGTCTCTTCGGGTGACGAAGCAAACGGCCCATCATATTGTCTGTTCAATGGGTAGCTTGGTCACAGCAGAAAGGCACCTATGGCACAGACTCTCAGGAATGGGGGAAAACGATAGGGTCTCCCTGCTGCCCTGTTTAACGTTCGGGCCCCTTCAGTGGCGGGGTTAACGCCATTGCCAACAGGTTTAACCTTCGGGCCTCTTCAGTGGCGGGGTTAATGCCATTGCCAACAGGTTTCACAAGGTGAAACAGCAAACAGTGGTGTTCAGCCAGTTCCTTCCCCTTCGTGTCGAGTTGGCCAGCACTAGTGCGAGGGAGGCAGAGAGGTGAGAATGGTGGTCTGCCTCCCTCATGGAAAGCCAGGGGGAGCAGGCGGCCAGAGTTACAGCCTGCAAGTAGGCCCAATCTAAGAATGATCATTAATGACATGCAGGCAAAGAAGTAGCGGTCCTGATGGGCCACAGAGGGAAGTATCAGGGGACATGAGGTTGTTAGGGCACTTAGCCCCCAGTATTACTGTAGGGCCCCCCTAGCCATTATTGTCCCAAGTTTTCAGTCCCTACTAGTCAGCGAGCTGTTACAGGACAATGAAAATCTGATGCTTTCCCTCCGACAGAATATGTAATAGTTAACATCACTAAAAGACCATGTAGCAGTGTGGAAACTACTGGCAAATGTGTCTCCATGGGTTCTGTCCACAATAGAAAAGGGTTACGGGGTCCAGTTCAGAGCTTGACCCCCCAGTTCAGGGGTGTGTTCACCACAGTAGTCAGCACAGAGCAGAGCCCAAAGTTAGCGCAGGAAGTAAGATCCCTCTTGGACAAAGGGGCCAACGAACATATACCCCTTCATATGAGGGAGGGAGGTTTTTACAGCCATTATACGGGATTCCACTACAATGAGGGCCTATTTATCCCCAACACGTGTAGGCCCAATCCTATCAACATTGAGCAAGATAAAGCTGGGTCTGGATATCCCCTCCAGTCTCGACAAGAGACTGTTGGGGCTTATGGCAGCAGAAGCCAATGTCATACCGTTGGGCCTATTGCACAAGACTATTTCTGTGGTCAAAGTCAGGGGTTTCATCAGAGGACGAAACCTCAACGAATAATCAGTGTCATGTTGCACTGCCTATATGCTCTGAGAATTTGGGCTGGGGTGCGGTCTTACACAGCTGTCCAGCTCATGGTCTCTGGAGCGATCCTCATCTAGAGTGGCATATAAGTCGCCTAGAAATGCAGGCTGTATTCCTAGCACTGAAATTATTTCTTCCTCAGTTGAGAGGTCACCATGTGTTAGTTATGACATACAATACAGCAGTGGTCTCATATATCAACCACAAGGGAGGGTTACGTTCGTACCCCATGTTCAGGCAGGCGCAACTACTACTTCTCTGGGTGGAGGGAAAGTTTTTGTCAGTGAGTGCAATGTACATTTCGGGTAACCAGAATGTGGGAGCGGACATCCTGTCAAAGCAGGAGTTGAAGCCCGGATATTGGAGGTTCCACTCACAAATGGCGGAGTCCGTATGGCGGAGGTTCGCCCTCACTCCTCCAGTACCACTGGGGCTGGACGCCATGGTGTCCATACACAGGTGGCTGAGGTCACATCTGTACTCCTTTCCTCCTGTCGATCTGCTCCCTTAAGTTCGCCAAGACCATCTACATCTGTTGCTAGTAGCACCTTATTGGCCAGAGGGTTGATTTATCACCCAGGCTCGAGGGTCTTGCAGGAACCCTCAGACTTGGACCCTTTGAACAGGCCATAACCTCAATATGACGGAGAGGGTATACTCGTTCCCAGTGTGTGAAGCTCACACAACATTGAGTTCCCTTTGAAAGGGAATGTCTGGGTTATGCAAAGTTCCCTTTGAAAGGGAATGAGACATTGCGTAGCTTTGTCATACTGGGGCATGCCTGTGAATCACATCTTCACTTCAGAGGCTGATAATGTGGTTTACAGTTTTATAATCGTGCAACGTATCAAAATGCCACATCACCTGACCACAGCAAGCCTATAAATAGCTGTGATTTCACACAGACTTCAGATACTGGTCACACGAGGGCACTTCCCACAGCGTGACGCTCTTGCAACATCTCGTTCCCTTCTCAGGGAACAGGGTAACCCTGGACATTTGGTTACGATACATGGCATTATGGACTCTATCAAATATCAACAGATATTAAATGAAAACCTGACTGCCTCTGCTAGAAAGCTTAAAACATATGTCAGAATCAGCACAAAAATGGTTTATTGATTACAAAATCAAGGTCCTGCCATGGCCATCCCAGTCCCCTGACTTGAAGCCCATAGAAATCCTGTGGGGTGAACTGAAGAGGAGAGTCCACCAGTGTGGATCTCGAAATTTGAAGGATCTGGAGAGATTCTGTATAGATGAATGGTCTTAGATCCCTTGCCATGTATTCTCCATCCTCATCAAGCATTACAGGAGAAGACTCAGAACTGTTAGCTGGGCAAAGGGAGGAAGCACAAAGTATTGACTAAAAGGGTGCCAATAATTGTTGCACACCTATATTTAACAAAGATATATATATTTTTTTGGATAAACCTGTGTTTTGTTTGCAAATCTTTGATATTATATTTGATATCTTAGTGATTTAAAAAAAAAAAAAAAGATCAAAAGGTTAAACAATAAAGACAATTTGCCCATATTTACCAAGCATGCCAATATTAGTGGAGGGCACTGTAGCTTAATGTTGCATAGCATCATACTGCACAAAACAACTGTAAATTCTAGTCTATGTAAATTCTATTTTATGTCATGGACAGTCATAAAAAGCATGTCACTACATGTCATATTGTTGTTATATGTTTGTGTGTGTGTGACAGTTTTGATTTTGAATTTGAAGTACATTTCATAGCAACCTATCAAACTTTCACTCGAATGCTGTGTATGTCATGTTGTGCATCAACGCAATTTAACCTCTACCACTATGCTATTGCCCACCTCTACCACTATGGTATTGGAATAAGATCAATATGTAATTTTTCCTGGGCTTAGGAATTTTAAATTATATTGAGCATAGCCCACTTCATGCATAAGTACTGTGCATTTCACAACATATGATTAGACCTGCCAGGTAACTTCTCCTCCTATCTGCAAAATCAGGCTTGCATGTCAAGTGGCAACGGCATACAGTAATAAACGTATTTTCAAAATGGGGATCGTTTATAGGCTGTAAATTTGTTAGGTTATTAAGTATACTGAGACATTCCACGTTTTGAAAATAAATGTGTTGCATACCATGTTACCCTGTGACTTGTAAGACCAACTGTGTTTACAGACAGGAGGAGATGTTTCCTGAGCCTGGTAAGTCTTATCATATGTTGCCAAAAGCATAAACTTTACACATGAAGTGGGTTATGCTCAATATGTTTAAAAAGGTAAATTATTTATTATAATTAGTTATTTCATTTACTATAAAGTTTGATAGATTGTTATGTATGCTTGTGACAGAGTACTGTTATTCAACTTAAGGAAGTTGCTGCAAACAAGTTGCATGCAAATATTTTTCCTGTTAGACTTGTTCAATACTCTGCATCTGGACCATGGTCAGTACTCATAATACCCACAAGGGAAGTCACAAAATTATATGCTAATAAGCATGCTAATTATGAAGATGAAACATTTGCCTGAGATGCTTGGGAAATTTTGCGCATCTTCTCGTTCTCTCTTTGCTGAAACATGACCTCTCCCTCTTTGGTCCTGTCAATGTTCCAGCCCATGGCTAGCATACTCTTCAAAGACTCCTTCACTGGGAAACGGTAAACCTCCTTTTCCTGGGATATTGATAATGCATACACACAAATCAATGCAAATACAAAAGGTGCTGCATCTTCCAAGACAATGCACTTTAACCTTCTACCTTCTCTGTGAGTGATTTGTAGGATCTCAGCATGGGGTGTGTTTTTGCTTTCTCATCGATGCTATCTCCATACTTCCAGCCTAAAACAACCTGAAATTGATATGATTGTTAAGGACGACCAAGTAAAGGGCTTCTAGCTACAAACAACCAAACAAACAATATATACAAGATATGCATAAGATAAGTCTGAAGAGTGGATTATGATAGTGTTTCAGTCCGCAAGATAATTTGAAAGGTCTTGCAGAAGAAATCAAGGCAACTATGACTGTGGTATAATCATGAAGGTGAGTTCGCCACTCATTTGAACTGTTACATTTTTTTCAAGTATGGAGTCAATTCAGCCTGAATCCCTAAACTCCCTTAAAAATATGTGCTCTATTAATGATACTGACAGTTTGGCAATGTGCTAAAATATTGGAACTTCATTTACCAAAAAAACCCAACAAAAAACATGCAAGCTAATTTATGCAATTACAAATGTCATAATAAGAGCTGTGAGATCTATTCTTAAACATTCTATTGCATCTAAAATATTACGGGTAATACTAAATATTTTATAATAAAAATATAAATAAATATGATGACACTTTACAGAAACTATTTATGTGGCTCCACTGCCGATATAATAAGTAACTAAATAACTAATTAATAAATAATAATAATAACAACAATAATAATAATAACAACAACAACAATAATAATAATAACAATAATAATTTATTATTATTATTATTATTATTATTATTATTATTATTATTATTATTCTCACCAAAATCCTAATCATAACAACTGTCCTGCCAAGTTCAAATTAGCTTACTCAAGCTAAGAAAGTCTTTTTTAGAAGAAAGATTAGAAGAATGGCATAATGTACTTATTTGTTTACAATACCCAGTGCTCTGAGCCGTGGGATCATATTTTGAAGCTTAATACACCATAAATGTGCAGCACCTCCAGTCCTTCCAAATCACTATAACATTACGGTGACATTAACATTACAGCCTTGGTGCACTGTTGTGTCTTTACATTCCAGGACATTTTTCCCCTCCCTCTCCACTTTCTGGATTAACTTTCCTTCAGTGTCCCAGTACCTCATGTTTTACAAATTAAACACTGATTACAACCTCAGACTTGTCACTGAACTGTCACCACTGAAGTAGATAAATCAAGATGGAGTATTTCATGCCTGATTTCAGAGCAATCGAGGCCCTGAGGATTCAAAAGTAATAATCCTCAGTAAAACCATAATCCTACCTTCTCAGCGGACCATTTATCATGAGAATGTTCCGCGTATTTGTGAGTTATGTATTCCAGCTTCTCTGGGAGGGAGATGCTATAAAAATGATCGAACAAAATATTTACTAATAGACTGATGATAATAATACATTGTTGCTGATATTGTTGCAGTTTTTTTTTTTTTTGAAAGCACACACACACATACACACACACACACAAACACACACACATGTACTTATTCTCTCTTGCTTACTTTGTTGTGCTGATGGGTCTGGGGTCAAAGTTGCCCTGCACATCCAAAAAGACCGGCTTCTCCAGCGTTGTGCTGAGAGAAGAGTCAACATAATCCGGAGGCAAAGCTCCAGCTATAGCACTCAGACATGGCATGGCCATCTTAAACAGCTCCTGCTCATACTTCTACAACACACACACACACAGACACAGACACAGACACACACACACACACACACACACACACACACGTATCTAGAATGTTTTAAAAAATTGTATAAAAGAGATACACTTATTAATTAATTTATTTGTCATGATCACAGTTGATCCGGATTGTATCGTGTGAACACTGGGTGTGAGGCAGGAATACACCAGTGAAATCAGATGCATACTGGAGTCTTACTTTTTGAGAGAGAGAATCAAAGATGCCCCAAAAGATCTTCTTGGTGAGGAGTAATTCCTCCTCAGAGGCCATGCCATAGCTGCCCCAACCAGAAGGCAGACAGTAATACTTCCAGTTCTGCTCATAATGGTTAGTCAACAGCTGTGGACAGATCAGAGTAGCATTAAGAAGTGCTCTACCAAGATACTGTCTATTTGTGTAGCAGGACAATAGGAACTAAACATCCAAACAGGTACTATATATTTTGGCTGGATTATTTGGATATTTAGCACACTAAAATAATTACTTGGTTTAAAAAAATATTTACTTATTCCGCAATTTCTCATCACTGTAACAGAGCTACAGTCTTTCAAAAAATAAGTACACAATAAAATTTGAATCAGGTGTTCAAGATTAGATGCCAGTGATCAGAACTTGCTTAGGGTGTGCAGGTGGAGTCTCTTATTTATACCTCTCACATCTAGTGTCTGGTGTTCCCTTTGCTAATAAGGTATGCAGTGTCATCGTGCCAAGATCTAAAGAGTTCTCTAAGGCCTTCAGAAAAAAAATTGTGGATGCCTATGACTCTGAGAAGGGATTTAAATAGATATCCAAGTTATTTGAAATACATCATTCATTCTACTGTAAGCAAAATAATCTACATATGGCGCAGATTTCAAACGACTGCCAATTTGTCCAAGACTGGCTGTCCCAGCAAATTCTTCCCAAGGACAGAGCGTCTGTTGCAAAAAGAAGTCTCCAAGAACCCAAAATTTCATCACAGGATTTGCTAGTAAGTCTTGCAACTGTTGGTGTCAAAGTGCATGCTTCTACAATCAGAAAGAGATTGCACAAATTTGACCTGCATGGGAAGCTTGCCAGGAAAAAACCTTTGCAAAACTACAGTTTGCCATAGGCAACCATAACCCTAGCATATAGGCAAAGACCAGGCCTTTTGGAATAATGTACTCTGGACAGACGAATCAAAGATCGAGTTCACTGCCTCAGGAACTTGCATTCATTGATTTAACAATGAATTCTGCATCATATCAGAGGGTGCTTTAAGATAATGTGAGGTCATTTTTCCGAATGTTGAAGCTGAACCAAAAGTTCAACAAGATAATGTAGAAATGGAGAGTTATGGAATGGCCTAGTCAAAGCCTGGATTTGAATACCATTGAAATGTTGTGGGGGATTTGAAATAAGCAGTACATGCAAGAAAACTCCAGCAAGCTACACAATTATGCAAAATGCCTACAAGAAGTTATTTCTAGTAAAGGGGACAATTCTAGCTTCTGAGGCCAAGGGTGTACTCACTTTTTCCACAGACAAATATCACATCTATGGATATTTCTGTTGAATAAATGATTGAAAAGCTAATTTTCCTTATGGTTTTGTTCAAGTATATCAACTTTATTAATAGGCAGTCTTTCAAAGATGATCAAATGTTTGCTTGTCCAAATATGTCAAAAAAGCCAACAATTTCCATGGGGTGTATTTATTTTTTCACATGACGGTATATGCAGTTTAACCATCCCTCACTATCGCTTCCTCCCTTTCGTCTTTGTATTCAGGTCATAGTGTAAAACATCAGTGACATACAATGAAAAGTATTCTCATTCAGTGACCGATTTTAATTTTAAAGTTGATTGAAAGATGCTCGCTTTTGTGTTTATGCATGCACCAATGAAAGTCGATTTAAATTTGACATGCCTAGGACATAATGAGATAGGTAAAATGTGTAATAAAAGATACTAGATGGAGTAACAGCAGTATAGCAAAGGAGACAACATTGTATTATAGTAACTAAAAGGATGCATAAATAATGACCTGTATTTACCTTAAGAGGCATCTTACAGT
Source organism: Ictalurus furcatus (assembly GCF_023375685.1). Taxonomy (NCBI): domain Eukaryota; kingdom Metazoa; phylum Chordata; class Actinopteri; order Siluriformes; family Ictaluridae; genus Ictalurus; species Ictalurus furcatus. Next base: position 8,622,241 of record NC_071263.1, on the reverse strand, counting down.
ATTCAGACAGCAAAGGCACGTCAAACACTAATCGACGCAGCAGCTGTTGAAGCATAGATGGCCTCAAGTACCTGCAAATATGATACCAGATAACTCAACATCACTATTTAACAGAAACATCAAAAGGTTTCCAGTTTTCTCTAGGCTCTCCAACTAGCAAAAAATAAAACAGTGTGGAAAAAAAAAATTGTAATACACTGTTCTATCCTGTTGCTGTGCTCTGACTGTAAGTGACCTGAGTGTCACATGATAGTATAATTGTGCTTTTGGGTGTCACCTTGGTTATAGGGATACCACGACTAGAACATTATGAGCAGATTCTATAATAAACAAAACTATAAGCATATCATTAGTCTCATCTTTAAATTATGACAGAACTAAAGGTCAGCAAAAAAACAAGTTCCTTCAGGGTGTAAAACCCAAAAAGACTTACTTGCACACGGCCAGAAGGCACTCCTCGATAGCATCTCTCTGGGCCTTAGTGAGTGATGAGCCCTTGCTCAGCTGGTAGATAGTGTGAAGTGTGGAATCAATGAGTGTGGCGTGGTGTTCTGTACCGGCAAAATGAGGGGCACAGCGAGTTAGCAAGGGCAACATCGCAGAGCCGATATAACGGTTCATGGTCAGTGCTGTTTCAGTGGTCCTTAGTGCTTCCTACAGAGAAATGAAAGCAGATGTTTTCCAAAGAAAGAGTTTTAAAAATTATTATGTATACAAACAAATTCTGAATAGAGATGAACTAAGGTGGTTTGGAAGTTTCCTTGTAAAAATGTAAGCAAGAGTCAGTTCGGATACTGCTGCCATCCAAAATAGTGTGGTTTTACATTAGAGAGCCTGAGAAGATTAGACAGTAGGAAATTTAAAGACATACCCACTTATATATGGATTGCAAGTCAGATCACATTTAATTTTGATGATTTTTTATATTTAGAAATCATCAAAACAGTGAAGAGCATGACACCTACAGAATCTGCAGCAATACGGAAAATTTTGGTCTAAAACATTCTGGCACTGGAATGAGATTTTCAAATACAAAAACATTTAACCAGAGTTGAGTGTAACGCTTCACAAAGTAACGTGTTACTGTAATCTAATTACTTTTTCTGATAACACAGTAATATAATGCATTACATTTAAATTTATGTAATTTGATTACAGTTACTGATGTCAATAAAATTACATTACTTGCGTTACAAATTTATAGTTAAGAAAACAATATTAAGTAAAATGCATTTTTAAAATAAATCACGTTTTGCCTCGAAGATTTTTTTCTTTAGCCCCGAATAATTCTCCACTTGGGAGAGGTTTGTCACTGACCAATTGAACTTCAGTAAAAGAAGATGGTGGTGTTGTAATTTTATATCTTCAGTGAATGGAGGCGAGACCAATCAGACAGGGTTTACATGAAAATATGTGGAAACACTCGTGTCTTATTGGGAGACAGCTCTCAATTCTGCCAAACGCTAGCTCATACAGTTAGTGTGATTGAAAATGGATAAACTCAGACTTAAAAAAAAAAAAAAAAAAAAACAATAAAAGGGTTGAAACTGAAACAATAACATCCTCTGATGCTGAGCAGGAAAACAAGGTGTGTAAATGTCTATATGAGTTCCAGTTTACATGAACATGATGTGAGCAGAGCATAAGGAAAGACAATGTATTTTGCATGGCACTGTAGCAGCTAAACCTATACAGTGATAGCTTAGCTGTGCCTCCCCTTGGCTAGAGACAACAAAATAGCCCTGTTAGAAAAGTTTTCTATTTTTTCGGTCTGGTAGTTCTACAAACTGTAACAACACGAGAGGCAAGTTTTATGATAAATCCAATTTTTTTTGATCATGTCATACATTTACGTGTGCTAAAATTACTGAAAGAACTATGAGTTTCACTTTGTAGTGTATTTTTGTAGGTTTGAAAGTTTTGAAAGTAACATGAAAGTAATGTAATTAGTAATCTGATTACGTTTTACATGCAGTAATCAGTAATATAATCAGATTACTGAGGTGGGGCTTCATTCATTCCAAATATTTCACATATTTTTGAGCTCATCAATTTGCCTATCTGACAGACACATTTGCCAATCCCACACTAGTAAGAAAACAGTAAAAAATCTGGCCTTGAATATGTACAGTTTCAGAGTTCAGGCAAAGTTGTGAGGCTTAGGCTACAAGCAGGCTCATTTCTCATTTCAATCTCATTTTTACCTTGAGACAGAAAAACCACTAGGCAACTGATGGTATTTGTCCAAAAGCATAACTTGCAAAATTGCTAAACAGGCTGTTATGGTTTCTGAAGCCCTAAGATTTTTTTTTTAGTTGCTTATTTGTTTTGCATAGTTTTACAAGGTATTAAATTGGCATGCTATCATATTTCGTGTTAAATCTCCTTCAAACACATTTACTATCAACCAAAAACAATCCAGAAATAGAGTAGTAATCTTTTTGTCTTGTGCAGGTCAAGGGTTTCAATTCATACTGCCCGTGACTCATTCATTCAATTCACACTGGCGTCAATCATATACAGAAGCTTCATTGGGGCCTTTCTCACTTTATGTAGGTCATAAACTGTGTAAATTCGCCATAAGATTATTATGACCATTCATTAACACTGTACACAATCAAAAAAGCATATTTGCTCAGCAAAATAAGTGTAGTGTCATGAAGCCACTTTCCGTCTATCAGGTTTAAAAGAAGCAAAGGAGCCATAACAATCACCTCACATTTAAATACATACAGAGTGAAAGCAAATATTTTATCCAGACACCACAGGCTATGCTATATATAAAAGACAAGTACTGTCTCTCATTTATAAATTTGGGATCAGCCCCAGGGCATTACTAGATTCACCCATTCTGTCTTGTATTTGACCTAAGAAAATTAATCAAAATGCACATCTCTATATAGCTTCTAACTGCAAACAAATAAAATGGAGCATCTTTCTGTGTATGATCTCCCCTGTCCAGTGATTACATCAAGGTGGGCAGCAGCTGCTGACCCAGTTTACATTTGAATGCTGGGGCATGACAAGTAAAAGGCAGCTGGAATGGCTATTTCTATATGCATGACAAACATTATTTTACATTTCAGTTTCACTGAAGGAAGCTATCCGCTAACTTGTCATTACTGGAAAAGGATGTTGAAAAGCTGCAATGATTAACCACGGAAGTTATACACTTAGAGCAAACTGTATTATGAAAATTAAAATAATGAGCAGGTAGACCAACTATTGGAATCTGCAGTAAGTGAGTCAATATGAAAAAATAGGTTGCTCCAGATATTTAGGTCATTATTATGACACTGTATATGAACAGTAAGACTGAATTATGCACTAATGCAAACATGGGTGTTTAAAATCGTGCTCTATATGATCAGTCAGATTGTTGTAAAGGTGTGTGTGCTCACTGTGTCCAGAGAGGCAGCCGCTCTTAGGTCAGGCAGGAAGCCAACTTCCAGAAGATGCAGGAGGAAGCTTTGGTCTTCTATGCCATAGACTCGGTCAAGAAACAGAACCATGGGTGCCTTGTGGTCCGGACAGAAACAGGCTGACATGTCAGGCTCTGTCACACTACCATCTGAGATAAAAATAAAAAAAAAAAAGAGCATTATCACATCTGTTCTGTCATTTTACTGAGGAGTCAGGGAAACCTATTTTATTTGTCACTTTTGTCGTTGATTCAATTCATAAGCTAATTATCACACTCCTACCTTTATTGACAACAGGCATCCTGAGTGGGATGCTGATTATGCCAACAAGGTCTTCAGTGGGCACCAAGGAGCGCAAGATGGCACGGATCCTCAGAGCCTCTCCTTTGCCTTTATTTATTAGCTGTGTGAATGAGGGCCAATGATTATAAAATAAAATCCAGAAGTACTAGCATCCTTCATGAAATTAAGCAAAAAAATTTACAAAATTTTGAGGTTAAATAAATTGAGAGCATTGCAGTTTTATACTAACACAATATCCTAACACAATACAACACAGTATCCTGCATAAACAATCATAACATTACTGTAAATGTGCTTTAGAATAAAAAAAAAAGGGGAACACACATGCATTTCAGGTGCACAGCGTCCCAGCAGATCAATGAGGGCTGAGTAGAACGACATGATAGCATTGCCCATGTGAACCACCTCTTCCTCCTCCTCATCTTCTGTAGACCTAAGAGAATGCGAAAGATAACATGACTTCTACAGTGTGCAATAATGCTCAGCTTTGCATTGGTATTATACTATATTATAAAAAGATAAAAAATTGAGACTTTTATGGATTGCAGACTACGTTATTTGGATTGTAACAGATAATGTGTTCTGAACAAATCTGAATACAGATACAAACAGTTGGTGGAGTACAAGACAAAACAACCACACAAGCATGAGGTTTCTATTTTAATGTGGAGCTTTAAAGGATAGCTTGCTGAAGCTCATCGGGAGGGTTGCCAAGTTCCTGAAAATTCCTATCCTAACTACAACTCAAAAATTAAAGAATACAAAAAGACTTCAACTATCCCAAAATGGTCAAACAAGGAAAAAAAAGTAGGCACATTTTTCTTATTTTTCTCAGTCTTTTCATGGACAATTAATTAATAGTGGTGAGCATTTCTGATTAGCAGCATCTTCAATATGCAGACATTATATACAAACCTGGCAATTCTGTTTCCAAGACAAAGACCAAGATCATTAATATGATACTTATAGAAAATTCACTCATTTTTTCATCAGTGGTTTGCTTAAGTAGTTTTAACTCAACATTGAGTTACTGAGCTCCAAACTAAAACCATATTCACAATTTTTCTGTACAAACAAAAGAAATTTCTTTCATACAGTATAATGAGCTGCTACTCCATACAAAATGAGGCATCATATCTCTAATCTCTGGTTCAGTGTTATTTGATTAAATTTAAAAGGACTAACTTGTACATTCACTGAGCATGTTTTTAGTCATTTTTAAATTATGGTTCTCCATTGTTATTAAAAGAAAACATTCTCTGAATTTTCACACAGACATTATAATGAAATGCTGCTTAAAGGATGCCACTTTGACGTTGTGAGGATGTCCCAGCTTCATTGTACATTCTGATAGAATGTGCACCGAGCTTTTCTAATCTTAATCTAAACACACCCCGAAACTAAAGTAAAAAAATATATTGTTAGAAAACCAGGTTTTTTATTTCAAAACCAATACAGGCAAAAAAATATTTGGTTGCTAAGGCTAAGACAGTGGGGGTTGGGGGCTTTGCTTAGATGTATACGTGACAATTCATGGGTACAGTAATATACACTTCAATTAAAAACTCCCATGATGACAGTAATACAATGGTGTGGGTTGTGTGTGTTTATCTTACGCATCAGACATTAGGCCCTGGGTGGTGCTGGACAGGTCAAGTGCTGGTGTTTCTGATATTTTAATGGCTTCCTTCATGGCAGCTAGCAGGCCATTACCGCCTTCTCCACGCAGAGCAGGGCCAAAGCACTCGGGCCGACGAATCAGCAGCTTCACTACAACACTGGAGTTCTCTTCTACACTCTCACCTACAAAGAGAATTACAGTCACTGTTGCATTGATCTGTGAATATGTTTGTATGAGAATTAAATCTGATATATTCCCAAAACAAATGATCAATAATTATCAATCAATATCATCAGTCATAAATTATTCTTTCAATCAAATGTACAATGTCAACAATGACAATGTTAAACATATGTTCCTCATTTACTCTAATCATTAATGAAGCCAGGAACTGTACCTTTGTCATGTTAAATTAAATACTCTTGTTAGTTTGTGTTTGGCTTACCATTGACAAAAACAGCAAAGCGGAGAAAGGAGAGGTAGCGCTCTCCCTCAATTGGGTTCCAGCCTATATCTGGATAGCCTTTGGCAAGGAGCATGGGACAACTCTGCAGTCCACAGCCAGCCAGATATGTTACTACCTACACACACACACACAGAAAACAGAAATGATGGTTCCTTACATATGCACTGTAAGAATGATAAATGCCTTCTTTGAAATATATTCATTTTGGAATTCACCTTTGATTCATAAACACACACACACACACACACACACACACACACACACCTTTTCGAGATCAGGCTCCTCAAGAGCAAGTGCCAGGCTGTTGTTGTCCATTACAGAGGAAGCAGCTACATCTAGAGGAGTGGAACCTCTCATTGATGGAGAAGCTATGGGGATGCACATACAAACATGCTCATGTTTTATCACAAGTATTTTCTTCTGCAACCTTCATTATTAATGTGTGTAACCACTGTAAAAACTCATAACAACCAGCAGACATCAGTGTTTTTAGTGCTTGTTATAGGAAACCCAACATAGGTTAGTAATACTATAAAACATTGACGCTTACAGTAACTTAGAAGTAAAAGCAACAGTTATATCACAGTTTTCCCATCATTAAGTCTGAGCTTTATTTTTCCGAGTATTGCCTGGTACTGACCACTGTCTGATTCCCATGTTTACTGATAGATCACTCTAATAAAACCCATACTAAGTTTATGCACTCACTTTGCTGACCTCATGTACATTGGAATAACAGCTGCACCATTAAGTTCAATACATGCAAAACTAGCAGAGAATATATAACTTCTACTTATAATGTCTAAAAATATTGATAATAATATACTCATTTTGTTTCTGGGACCTATTTCCTGAACTCTATTAAATTTATGAAAAATTGATTACGCTTTATGAAAACTGAAGTGCACGGTGAAGTGAATACTGACAGGTGAAGCGAATAAGATTGATTATCTCATTACAGTGGCACCTGTCAAGGGGTCAGATATATTAGGCAGCAAGTGAACGATCAGTTCTCAAAGTTGATGTGTTGGAAGCGGGAAAAATGGGCAAGCGTAAGGATCTGAGCAACTTTAAGTGTAAAATTGTGATGGCTAGACAACTGGGGTCAGAACATCTCTAAAATGGCAGGTCTTGTGGGGTGTTCCCGGAATGCAGTGGTTGGTACCTACCAAAAGTGGTCAGAGGAAGGACAACAGGTGAACCGACAACAGGGTCATGGGTGCCCAAGGTTCATTGGGATGGGGAGCAAAGGCTAGCCTATCTGGTCTGATCCCACATAAGAGCTACTGTAGCACAAATTAAGTTAATGCTGGTTATGATAGAAAGGTGTCAGAACACACAGTGAATCTGCAGCTTGCTGTGTATGGGGCTGCATAGCTACAGACTGGTAAAACTCTGGAGCAATGGAAGAAGGTGGCCTGGTCTGATGAATCCCGTTTTTTTTTTACCTCACGTGTTCAGCCGGGTGCATGTGCATCACTTACCTGGGGAAGAGATGGCACCAAGATGCACTATGGGAAGAAGGCAAGCCAGCAGAGGCAGCGTGATGCTCTGGGCATGTCCTGCTGGGAAATTGGGCCCTGATATTTATGTGGATGTTACCTTGACACGTAACACCTACTTAAACATTGTTGCAGACCAAGTACACACCTTCATGGCAACAATATTCCCTAATGGCAGTGGCCTCTTTCAGCAGCATAATGTGCCCTGCCACACTGCAAAAATTGTTCAGAAATGCTTTGAGGAACATGGCAAATAGTTCAAAGTGTTGACTTGGCCTCCAAATTCCCCAGATCTCAATCCAATCGAGCATCTGTGGTATGTGCTAGACAAAAATGTCAGCTCCATGGAGGCCACACCTCACAACTTACTATGGAAGCCACACTACGCAACGCGTGACTTACAGGACCTGCTACTAACGTCTTCGTGCCAGATACTGTATCACAGCACACCTTCAGAAGTCTTGGGGAGTCCATGCCTCGACGGGTCAGAACTGTTTTGGTAGCACAAGGGGGACCTACACAATATTAGGCAGGTGGTTTTAAAGTTATGGCTGATCTGTCTATATTCACACTAGATTTATATGTAGATTAGTCAACCTCTGACTGCCTTCATAAATGCGAATCTTTTACATATTATAATAACTCTGGTATGCACAAAGCAATTTAGATACAATTGTACTGATAAGTAGGGATCCTTGTGTTCAGGAACTCACCCAAACCCACACTGCTGTTCTCTAGCAGGTAACTCAAGTGATCAAACATGGCCTTCTGGTTCTGTCGGCTGATTCGACAGAAATAGCACAGGAAGCGGCAGCAACTGGCCACCATTTTGGGAAAAGCAATTTCCTGTGAAACAATGTGGATAATTAAACTCAATTCGCCAGTTGCTGAAAAAGAAAATACCAGGTAAGGAAAACATGCTCACTGGCAGGACCCCTATGTACAGACACTTGTTATTTATCAATGGCAGACTGAACTGAATGCATAGACATTTCAGATTCACCCTCACCTGTGTCTAGTTATGCCTTTTGAAGCACACTATTTACAGTAAGTTTTGTTGGATATGTGTATCATTGGTAATTTAATGAAAAGCTAGCACTTGCATCTGCCTCAACTACACATTCCTGACACTCACAGTACAACTGCTACATCTCCTGAGTACTGGCTCACTTCTAGACTGAGCTGGGATTTAGGGGTCTCATTATTTGGATGCATGACCAAATATGCTGTATGTGGGTGCAGGTCTGTGTGTGCCACTTGAATTGAACTCCAGCACTGTAGTAAAAAAGTACATTAATTTTTACTTCCATATAAGTAAAAGAGGACTCAAGAATCCACAGACTTATTAAATCACAAGCCAACTTTAATTAATCTTATAGATCCTAATGAGCTAGCCCTTTTTAATATAAAAAGATACATGATATATGAAGGTACTATCTATCTGCAGTGGCAAATGTCCAGGCCTCATTAACCCACGTAAAGACAAATACTCTCACCATACCATGTCCCACAGGAACCAATCAGCATTTAAATTAAGGCCAGGCACAAGGTTATACAAAGTCTATGACGAAACATATGCACATTTAACATCTCTGTGATTGGGGTGTCATCAGACTGCCACTAAGGTAATCTCACTTAAATGTTTTTACCAGTGGCATATTCTCATTTTATTTTGGAATTAAATAACCATTTCCAACGATGAGAAATTATAATATAATATAATTTAACATAATTTGTTCGTGATGGAGTCTTCACTGAAAAAATAGTTGATTGGTGGAAGAGACAGTAATGCATTAAGGTACATTACATTGTTAGTTAACATTAAACTATAGATGCCAGTAGTAATACATGATAAGCAATGTTGACAAAATAATCAATGCTTATTTTCATGCTAATAATTGCTAATAATAATAATAATAATAATAATAATATGCTAATAAGTGTTGCTTTTTTAAATAATAAAACAAATCAAACAAATAAAAATCACCTGTTTTTTGTTATGAGAAAAATATCACTAAATAAAAACATTCTAGTAATACAGTCTAACAAACTAATAGTTTAGTGACTAACCTGCAATTTGTATTTAACTGGCAAAATTCATTAGTTAGACTGAATACTTAGTGCCCTTATATTCATTGACCTTATTATTTAACATTTAGTGACATGCTCACTCATTCTCTCACCTTCAGTAACCATTTAATCATAGATAGGGTTGAGATAGATCCAGAGAAATCTGGGACTTCAGATTAGATAGGATACCAGTTCATCTCAGGGCACCATAAACACACTTATTCATACACTCATTCATAGCTAGGGGAAATTTATCTTAGCCAGTCCACCTATTGGAATGTTTCTGAAAGGAAACCCATAAAGCCATAAAGGCATGTAGAGAAAATGTACAGAAACTCCACACAGACAGTAACTCAAGCACAGAATCAAACCTGGGACCCTGCAGCTGTGAGGTGGCAACGTATCCCTCTGGATCACTGTGCCACCCTGGTAACACTCTGCAATTATGCTAATTTATGTGGGCTGTAAGTCCTGGTCTGAATAAACATTAGTCAAAGCAGATTTAACATTTTGTTTAACATTTAAACAAACATCAGTCAATGTGTATGTTAATTTGGCTACTTCATCATTATTTACAGTTTACCATCAACCAATATTACCATAGCAATAACATTAATAGGCATAGGAAATAAAAATGCAATAAGGTGGGCGTAAAACCAGATCTACTGGGGAAAAAAATGCTTTTTCAATTTTTCTCACCATAGATGGCCAATAAAATATGATATGACCAAAAATATGACCAAATTAAGGAAGTACTGGGTTGACAATATAAACATTATAATGCAATTACTGCAAGCAAAAGTATATAATCAGGTGCACTGCATGCAGTTGCACACGCATACATGCACACAATGTCCCAGAACAACTGTGCAGTACCTGAGACTTGCCTCCCCCCAGTACATTCACCATAACCTCCATGACGGTCTCGTGCATGCCCAGTACTCTCATCAGGTTCGGGTGCTGGTAGAACACCTTATTGTTCATTATGTCACTAAAACATACAAAATTAAAGAGAAGACCTTAGGCTAATACAAATGGAAGTGAGCTCACACTAGCCTTTGAGTTTATTGCATCCTATAATTACTGTTCTTTGCATTATCTAGAAATTGCTTGCCATTTTCCTCTAATTTACCTGATTAGAATAGCTATTCAGTGCTATAAATCATGTCAACCTTGCAAACGGATGCACATGTAATACATCTTCCTGCAAGCTAAACCATCTATCATAGTTGGTGTGCTTATAATCAGATATGTACCAGTGTCCTTTGAATAATGAATAAAAAGTGTGTAGGATATAAACAGAAAATGGATATGGGGAAATGTAAAAAGTAGCAAAGGAGCAACCTGATGGCAGCAGCTAAAATAAGTGAACAATTCAGATAGTCCATACAAATTCTCCCCACTGCTGTTATTCGACTGATCAGGTATCACTACAGGAAAAATCTTTACTTATTCTCTATATACTGACTGCTTAACTGCCACTTAATTGATTTTTATTTGACATTTAACAGTCATACACCTAATTTCAATTAACATTTTATCTGAAACTTTTTTTAGTGCTCTGATAATTGTAACTGAAGCAGACTGTCTATCTGCACAATATTTAAAATTCATATACGTGTAAGAGTATTTTTGTACCTTTACCCAAAAATGCAAATGTTATGAAGAATGTCTAAAAGCTTTTCATTACCCATCTTATTCACAATTAGCAGTACTATTATTTCTAAATGTGCTATATAATTAAAATGAGTTATAAGTATTACCACACCTGAGGCCATGAATCATGAGCTGCTCTTCTTCTTTGCCCATACGGACACTGAGCAGTGAGCGGATCTGACCCAGTGAGGCCAGCAGGTGGATGGTGTCATGCACAGATGCAGCACTGATGGTGTAGCTTTTGCGCATAGCACGCAACAGCTCGCCAATGCTGTCATATTGTCGCCGTAGTAGGCTGAACATGGCACGCACCAGCTCTGGGTCTTGGATGTGGCTCTCCTGAGCCCAGCTTACCATGGTCTGAGAGATCAACTCCTTCAGGTTGGCTGCAGTGACAAGCACATTGAGTAAAATTAACTTATTCTTGTTACATTTACCAATATATTTTAGTGCAAGACAATTATCAAATGTCATTTGAAATAACCAAATATATCATATTACCATATCTGTTATTAGATGTAGAAACAATATTTTTTAAAATAGGCCCACAATATTTATTGAAATAGGCCCACGTGTGTGTGAACAGGTGTGAGTGTAAATTAAAAATAGAGGACATGTGACAGGGCCCATGTCAGTCAGGGGCCAAAATCAACTTATACAAAGACCAGTCAATTCTGGATATTGTACTGTACTGTAGATATTAGAAAAGGGTGTAGCACAGTAGCTATGCTCTTAGCTACATAGGAATAACATTCATGAAATGTATCAGTCAGAATTTAGGCCTCACCATGGCATAGAGACAGTGCTAGTTAAAGTGGTAAATGACCTACTACTGGCCTCTGATCAGGGTTGTCTCCTTGCTTGTGTTGCTTGACCATAGTGCAGCTTTTGATATAATTGATCAGGTATTCTCCTTGGTAGACGAGAAAATGTTGTTGTCATTAAGGGAACAGCCCTCTCCTGGCTCAGGTCTTATTTGACTGATTGTTATCAGTTCGTAGATGTAAATGGAGATTTTTCTGTGCATACTGAGGTAAAGTTTGGTGTTCCGCAAGGTTCTGTTTTAGGCCCACTGCTTTATACTTTATATATGCTACCTCTGGGTCAAATTATTCATAAACATGGAATTAGCTTCTACTGTTATGCTGATGAAACACAGTTGTATGTTGCAGCAAAGTCAGATGACAGACCCCAGCTTAATAAAGTTGAGGAGTGTGTAAAGGACATTAGACACCGGATGCTCATTAACTTCCTTTTACTTTATTCTGACAAGACAGAAGTACTTCTACTGGGACCACATGCAACTAGAAGTAAGCTTTCTGATTACATAGTAACTCTGGATGGCCTTTCTGTTTCATCATGTGCAGGAGTAAAAGCCCTTGGTGTGATTATTGACCCCAGTCAATTCATTTGACGCTCATGTAGATAATATCACTAGGATAGCCTTCTTTCCTCCCAGAAATATTGCAAAGATAAGAAATATAATGTCACTACACAATGCAGGAAAAATAGTTCGTGCTTTTGTCACTTCTAGGTTGGATTATTGTAATGCCTTACTATCTGAATGTTCCAGTAGGTGTATAAACAAGCTCCAGTTAGTCCAGAATGCAGCTGCAAGAGTCCTAACTAGAACCAGAACATATGACCATATCACCCCTATCTTATCCACACTGCATTGGCTCATAGTAAAATTTTGCATTGATTTTAAAATACTACTATTGACCTATAAAGCACTGAATGGTCTCACACCACAGTACCTGAGCAAACTTTTGGTCTCTCATGATCAGGTTTGTTGATGGTGGAGTGGCTGGCCACCTAGCTAGTCTTGCCGGAGTCCCTCCTTGCACTCACGCAAAGTACATCGTCCTTAACCATTACGGGGCAATAAGCATACCTAACAATCTCTCCCTCTCTTTCCATCTCTCTCCCACTCTCTTTCTGTCGAGCTACACATGATCCTCCTGAGATACCAGTGATCCTGGCCCCTTCTGCTTCCCAGACCTGCCTGATCCATCCTGATGCCCTACTTCTGGTTGGAGTTCTCATCAATTAGAAGTCACATGCTGCTGCTGAGGATGGCCCCACATGGTGCAGCCTAAAGATCACTGAGATTACTGAGGATGGTACCACTTAAAATCTGTTAAAGATGGCTTTGGACCTCAATTCATGTGACCAGTTATGCTATGATGGCTAGGACTACAATTGCGATTATAGCCTTAGCACTGCAATTACCACAAAAAAGTCTCCATCAGTGAATAGTGGAGAAGATCAACAAAACAGACATCATGTAAAACCTGTAATGAATTTTCCTGGTTACACAACTGCACTATTTGAGCATGTAGTATTAGCACATTTATACAAGGGCTTTATTTATAATTGTATTATCTGTTGTCACCCAGATGAGGATGGGTTCCCTTTAGAGTCTGGTTCCTCTCAAGGTTTCTTCCTCATATCGTCACAGGGAGTTTTTCCTTGCCACCATTGCCTCTGGCTTGCTCATTAGGGACAAATTCATACATTTAAAACCTTTATACTGAATGTATATGATGTAAAGCTGCTTTGGGACAATGTCCATTGTTTAAAGAAATATAGAATTAAAACTGAATTGAACTGAGTCAATTGTGCATACCATCAATGGAATTCATTGAAATTACTTTAATTTAAATACAACCCCAATTCCGAAAAAGTTGGGACAGTATGGGAAATGCTAATAAAAACAAAGATGAGTGATTTGTAAATGTACTTTGACTTGTATTTAAACAGAAAATGTATAAAGCCAATGTATTTGATGTTTTACCTAATCAACTGCATAGTTTTTAAAGGTAAATGTTTATTTTGAAATTGATGCATGCAACACATTCCAAAAAAGTTGTAACGGGGCAATTTAGGACTAATAGCAATGTGACAAGTTGAAATAAGAAGGTGATGTGAAACAGGTGAGGCAATCATCTAATCATAGTATATAAGGAGCCTCTAAAAAAGGCGTAGTCCTTCAAGAGCAAGGATGGGTCAAGGCTCACCAATCTGCCAGCAAATGTGTCAGCAAATAATCAAACACTTTGAGAACAACATTCCCCAAAGACAAATCGGTAGGATTTTGGGCATTTCACCTTCTACAGTGCACAATATAATTAAAAGACTAAAGGAATCTGGTCAAATCTCGGTGCGTCTGGTCAAATCTCGGTGCGTAAAAGGCAAGGCCGAAAACAACTTCTGAATGTGCATGATCTCCAATCCCTCAGACGTCACTGTCTTAAAAACTGCCATGAGTCAGTAATGGATAGTCTGACATGGGCTCGGGAATGCTACCTTTGTCATTCAACACCATTCGCCGCTGCATCCACAGATGCAAAGCAGAAGCCATACATCAACACTGTCCAGAAGCTCCACCGACTTCTCTGGGCTCGGTCTCATCTGAGATGGACAGTAGTATAGTGGAATCGTGTTCCCTTTCAAAGGGAACTTCGACGTTGCATTTAGCATAACAGTATGGGAACGCCTTGTGCGCGTGACCGGTATCTGAAGCTTGTGTAAAATCATGCCTCTACTTATAGGCCTGCCATGATCAGGTGACGTGGCAATTAAGCGCGTCGCATGATATATATATGGTACCTGTGAACCACGCCGCCAGCCTTATTATCTTCAGCGAGCCTGCATGTCTGTTGTTTGTGTGACAAAAACGCTTTATTTCTACTCGATATTTTCTCAAAATCTCTGAACTTTTCTATCTCTTTTTTTAGAGGAAAAGAGAGGTAAGTAATGAGCGAGAAAGAATTCAAGAAGTGTGTTACGGCTTGCTCCCGTTTCATCACGGGGAAAAGTGCACACTTTCTGGGTGAAGTGTTAATGGTGTAGTATGCGATGGCAGACTCGAGAGGCTGCTCATGGTAACGCCTACACTAAGCAGCTCAGCTCGCGACTCGCGCTCTTCTCGAAAAAAACGGAAGCCGAAGCGAGTCGGGTTTCAGAGCCTCGCGGATCTGGGCCGGCCGCTGCCGAGGCAGCCACCTGTCTCAGGTTCGGGGGATCTCTTATAGATCTGGAAGAAGAGCCGGAGACGAGCGCTGCTCTATCTCGGTTCGGTTCGGCTCTCCGCTGGATTTTGGAGCTTGCGTCGCGACTCCTCCTTCCGCTATGGAAAACCAAAAGGGTAATAATTCCTCTCTGACTCCCAGGAGTTAGAAGGATGTGTTAAAAACTGAGAGCAGCATATAAAGAGCTGCTTGAAGTGATTACCCAGTAAAAGTAAATCCCTCACGCTGCAGAAACTCCCCTGTCTTCCAAAAGTTTATGACAAAATCTCAGGCTTCTGGGGAAAAACCACGCATAAGCCATATTCATAACCCAACGATGTTGGATTATTGAACGGCATGGCTATTTAGCTATGCTCAAGGTGGAGGAGGCGCTTGCGAGATACCTCTCTCCACCGACGGCAGATAATTACGGGGGCCGGATTGCATCCAAGCCATGTCAGGCCACCGTGGCATTGGTGGGCGAGCCTATGCAGTAGTAGTCTTGCTTGTGGGTCACTGCAGACAATGACAGGGTTGCAGGCCTACCAAGCAGACCTGCTGAGTGAGCTCGACATATGGCGGCATTCAAAAAAAAAGCCAGTTCCTTCCCTGTTGTCTCGAGCTCACCCGGGCATCCACGAGTGGAGCCTGGGCCAGCAGTAGTGTGAGGGAGACCCAGAAGGCGAGTATGGTAGCCCGCCAACCCCCGCAGACAGCCAGGGGAACCGGGCGGCCACAGTCGCGGTCTGCTACTACGCCTGATCTGAGAATGGTCATAAAGGCCAAGCAGGCAAAGAAGAGCGATCCTGAGGGGCCGTGGAGGGATGTATCTGGGGACATGAGGTTGTTAGGGCAGGTAGCCCCCAGTGCTACTGTAGGGCCTCCCCTAGCCAAGGCGGTCCCCAAGTTTTCAGTGTTCTCTGGTCAGCGAGCTGTCACAGGGCAAAGAAAATCTGATGCTTCCCTCCAATAGAATGTGGAATAGTTAATGTCACTAAAAGACCATCGGGCAGCGTGCAAACTACTGCCAAATGTGTCTCCATGGGTTCTGTCTACCATAGAAAGGGTTACCAGGTCCAGTTTGAGCTCGACCCCCCCCCCCCCCCCGGTTCACAGGTGTGCTCACCAGAGCAGTCAGCACAGACCAGAGCCTGATGTTAGCGCAGGAAGTAAGCTCCCTTTTGGACAATGGGGCCATAGAACACCCCATTCCCTAAGGGAGGGAGGTTTACAGCCATTATTTCCTGTTCCGCAAAAAAGTGGGAGTATGCGGCCAATTTTAGATCTGCATCATCCGAACCGTACTCTTCAGACATACGGGTTCAGTGGCTGATGCTCAAACTTATCGTGCCACGGATTCAGTTCGAGAACTGGATTGTGGCGATAGATCTAAAAGGTGCATATTTCCACGTAGGAATATCTCTAGCTTTATCCCCTCGCACCTTCACAAAGTGCATGGATGTCACTCTGGCTCCATTGGGACTCCAGGGCATCTGTGTACCAAACTACCTGGACGACTGGTTGATTCTAGCACGATCCAGGGAGCTGGCGGTTCAACATCGAGATGTTGTTCTTGCTCACATGAAGAGCTTGGGACTCAGGTTGAATCTCAGAAAAGTGTGCTTTCCCCGGTGCAGTGGACAACTTTTCTAGGGGTTATAGGATTCTACTACAATGAGGGCGTTTCTATCCCCAACATGCATAGTGTCAATCCTAACAACACTGAGCAAGATAAAGCTGGATCTTGGGAGACTTTGGGGTGGAGTCCACACATGTAGCTGAGGTCACATCTGTATGCTGCTCCCCCATCGCTCTGCTCCCACAAGCTCTAGCGAGAGTTCGCCAAGACAGTCTGCTAGTAGCACCTTTTTGGCCAGCTTGAACATGGGTTCTGAGGAATAATATCCCTGCGAGATGGCACTCCTTGGGAGATTCCCGTCCGCAGGGATCCACTGTAGACCCAGTAAACTGCGCAATAGCTACAGTCCTGGAGCTCCTACAAGAGCATTTCTCAGTGGGGTGGGCTCCTTCTACAATCAGGGTTACGTGGCTGCCATTTCGGCCGGCCATGCCCTGGTTGAGGGAGCCTCTGTGGGGCAACATCCTCTAACTTCGAGGTTCATGCGTGGTGTCAGACGGCTGAGGCCCATCTGCAGGCCGCGCATACCTTCCTGGGACCTTCTGTGGTCCTGGAAGGTCTGTTGGGTGCCCCATTCGAGCCCCTAGAGTGGATCCCATCCACAAGGAAATTGTATGCACTCAAGTGGCAGCTTTGTCTTGTGGTGTGAGGAACGTCAGCTAGACCCAGTGAACTGCACAATAGCTACAGTCCTGGAGTTCTTACAAGAACGTTTCTCAGCAGGGTGGCTCCTTCTACAATCAGGGTTATGTGGCTGCCGTTCCGGCCAGCCATGCCCCTGTTGATAGGGCCTCTGTGGGGCAACATCCTCTAACTTCGAGGTTCATGCGTGGTGTCAGATGGCTGAGGCCCATGTGCAGGCCATGCATACCTTCCTGGGACCTTGCTGTGGTCTTGGAAGGTCTGTCAGGGGCCCCATTTGAGCCCTTAGAGTCAGCCTCTGAGAAGCTTCTGACTATAAAGTTAGCTCTTTTACTGGCCCTGACATCTCTCAAGCGAGTGGGAGGTCTACAAGCTCTCTCTGTTGCCCTTTCCTGCCTTGACTTTACCCTTGGATCAGCCAAGGCCTTCCTGTATCCTAGGCCGGATTATATTCCTAAAGTGCCTACATCGGCTGCCCACCCTGTAGTGTTGCAGGCTTTCTGCCCTCCTCTGTTCCTCACTCCGGAACAAGAGAGGATGCACCTGCTGTGTCCAGTAAGGGCTCTCTGTACTTACGTCCACCGCTCCGGCCAGTGGCGTAGGTCGGAGCAGCTACTGGTCTGCTTTGGCAGCGACAGGAAAAGTGACGCTGTGTCAAAGCAGCGCATCTCTACTTGGATAGTGGAAGCAATTTCTAGGGCTTACGACACGCGGTCTCGCTACGCCTCTGGGCATAAGAGCTCATTCCACTAGGGCGGTCGCCCCCTCGAAGGCTTTGTCCAAAGAGGTATCCTTGCAGGATGTGTGTGCGGCTGCAGGGTGGTCTACGCCACACATAGTCATTCGTTATTACAGCCTGGATATTCATTCCACCCTGGGCTCGAGTGTCTTGCAGTGACCCTCGGGCTTGGGTATTTTTGAACAGGCCGTACCCTCGGTATGACGGAGTGGGTATTCCCGTTCCCATACTGTTATGCTAAATGCAACGTCGAAGTTCCCTTTGAAAGGGAACGTCGGGGTTACGCATTTAACCCTGTTCCCTGAGAAGGGAACGAGACGTTGCATAGCAATGTCATACCAGGGCAGGCCTGTGAATTGCGTCTTTGCTTCAGATAATAGAGGCTGGCGGCGTGGTTCACAGGTGCCATATATATATATCATGCGACGCGCTTAATTGCCACGTCACCTGATCATGGCAGGCCTATAAGTAGAGGCATGATTTTACACAAGCTTCAGATACCGGTCACGCGCACAAGGCGTTCCCATACTGTTATGCTAAATGCAATGTCTCGTTCCCTTCTCAGGGAACAGGGTTACATGCGTAACCCAGACGTTTTATGGTCCGATGAGTCAACATTTCAAATAGTTTTTGGACAAAACAGCCATCGTGTTTCCATCCAAAGAGGAAAAGGACCATCCAAGCTGTTATCAGCGTCAGGTCCAAAAGCCAGCATCTGTCATGGTATGGGGGTGTGTCAGTGCCCATGGCATGGGTAACTTGCACATCTGTGAGGGCATCATTACTGCAGAAAGATATGTACACATTTTAGCGCAACATATGCCGTCATCCAGACATTGTCTTTTCCAGGGACGTCCCTGCATTTTTCAGCAGGACAACGCCAAACCACATTCTGCCCAGATTACAAGCGCATGGTTGCGTAAGCAGAGAGTGTGGGTGCTAGCATGGCCTGCCTGTAGTCCTGACCTGTCTCCAATTGAGAATGTGTGGCGCATTATGAAGTGAAAATAAGGCAACGAAGGCCCCGTATAGTTGCGCAGCTGAAGAAATGCATAATGGATGAATGGGGGAAAATTCTGCTTGCTAAACTTAACAAACTTGTGTCTTCAGTGCCCAAACGCTTAATAATTGCTATTAAAAGAAAAGGTGATGTTACACAGTGGTAAACAATCGATTTTCCCAACTTTTTTGGAGTGTGTTGCACTCAAAATGAGTGTATATTTTTAAAAAATAAATTAAAGTAATGCATCAAATAATGTGTTAATAATGTGTTTTCAATATAGTACAGGGTGAACTGAATTTGCAAATTACTTTTTTGGTTTGTTTTTTTTTGCATTTTCCATACTGTCCCAACTTTTTTGGAACTGGGGTTGTAATAATGTTGTTTGTTAACATTTAAAATTAACTATTTGCAACACACATATTTGTGTGTAGTTGTAATATTGAAAAATAAAATCTATGTCTCCCTGCCGAAGAAAATGCAGCCCTAATTATTTCTAGAGTGCATTATTTCTATGGTGGATCTGAAGCCTATCCTAGACATACTGGGCCTACCGGGGAAAAACAAGCATACCCTGACATATTTCGACCAATCAAAGAACGCCCAAGAGTGCAAACAATTTGGTGAACTTGAGAATCATTGCAATGTGAAACCAGTCAAACCAAATATATGAACTTTTGCAAATAGTCTAAGTGTGAAAACAGCCTAACTCTTTCTAATTGTCTAGGAATCAATCATTAGTTTTCAGCATAATCTTTACATGTAACTACACCAATTAACAGACTCCTCCTAACATACTAAACATATACAATGATAATGTGATATTGTAAAAAATGGACTAGCAATATATATGATTACAGATTGTCCATTATGTTCTCTATGAAAGATTTTATTGCACTTAATCCTTCCACTGTTTGAGAATCTCCTGTGCCTTAAAAGTTCTTAAAAATAATTATTTTAAGCTCCACTTAATATACTTGATTGAAGGATAGGTGGTTGCATATGCGTGCTGTTTATTTATGCCTTGCCTTTTTGTGAGCCCTTGAGATTTGCTGTTGTACCACTCACCATTCAGTAGGACTTAATGTCAATCTGCCCACATGATGTAAATATATTCATGAATAAAACCAAACACTTGATTTACAAGTCTGAAGATCAGTACAATAGATCCATGTGTTTAATTAAGATTCTAAACACTCTGACCAACCCTGACCTTAGGGGCTAATGAATAAGCAATGAAACCTCCAACCAAGCTGATTTCCAGCTGCAGTTAGAAAACAATGTTAGTAAGATACATGGGTAATACATAGTGTAGTTTGAGCTGACAGGAAGGCTATGGCAAATCAAATAACTACTGTTTAAATGGTGAGTGGAAAAACAAAACTCAGAATGCACAACACTTCAAACCTTGAGGCATATTCAGCAAAACTGGACTCCAGACCTAGTCTTTTTCGAATCTTCAACTGCCCAGTTTTGATGAGCCTGTGCCCAATCTAGCCTCACTTCCTGTTCAGGAGTGGCACACAATGTGGATTTCTTTGAGTCCTTCCACCACAAGATTCTAAGTGCTGATTCTTAGAATTCTAAGAATTCTAAGATTTCTTAGAATTCTAAGAATTCTAAGATTCTGACCTCCATCAGCAACAAGGAGTTTCTGCCTCACTCACTGGATGTTTTTTGTTTTTCACAACATTCTCTACTGAGTGTTGTGTGTGAAAATCCCAGGAGATCAGCAGTTTCTGGAAACAACAACAATGCCAAGATGAAAGTCACAATTTACCCCATTCTGATGGTTGATGTAAACATTGACTGAAGCTACTGCCCTGAAATCTGCACGATTTTACGTATTGTGCTGCTGCTACATGACTGGCTGATAGGATAATTGCATGAATGAGCAGGTGTGCTGTATAAGTGTCAATAATAAAGTGGTCTGTGAGTGTATTTGTGTGGGTGGGTGAAATGTCTGAGTTTGTGGTTGGTTGTGGATGTGGGTGGTTGGTGATATTAGGGCTTCATTAAACCAGCACTAATTAAAAATAGGCTGACTGCTGGCTGCTCCAGAGTGTCAATTTTGGGAAGTAATTATTGTACACAGTGAGAAATAATTCATTATTTTCTGTAGAGTTGCTGACAAACTGAAACATATTGAACTGCATTGTATCTAATAAATCAAACAAAATCAATCTAAAAGACTAATGCAATGCTCCTACAAGAATGAAAGAGTTAAAAAAAAAAACAGCAGTTATACTCATGCATGAGATAGCCTCTGTGGGACAACTTGACACTACATAAACATAAAAAGAAATATTTTTCATAATCGGAAGCAAGTATACTATATAAATATAGTAAGACACATTTATTTGGATATTTAGTTGTCCCATATTTGGGACATACTGTATACTGTATTTGCAATCCTTCATATAAAGGCTTAAGTATAATCAATAATTTGTTCCAGGTAGCTACTAATAAGCTGCTTTCCAACATTACAGGTACTCTGATATTCACTGATGGGGATAGACAATCCCATCATTGTTTCGTTATTAGCCAGCAACATTTTTTTTTTTTATGGTTAATGAGATTTTTTGTGAGGCAACTAATTAGTGACAGGCATAAATTATGCAGGAGGACCTCAGGGATACCAGGTGGTAAAAGACTGCTGAGCTCAGGACAGTGAAGGACAATAAGACTAAACTAAACATCACTGGGTAAGGAAACAAGTTTGGATACATGCACGTAAAAAAGGTATAACCTCTTAAAGAAGGTATAATGTAAAGAAGGTATAATGTATCTCCATTAAATTAGCAAGGCTAGAAAAACAGAATCCAAACCACAAAAGAAAAACTATCAAACCTACCAAAACAAACTATACCAAGACCTAGAAATATGCTTAATGACAGGCAAGCACATATATCACTGAGGATGGTTTCACTCTAATGTAGTATTACTTGATATGTAGCATCACTTGATTCTTCTCTTTTCTTTACATAAGATATGCTCAACTGCAGTCCTTGAGGTTAATTTGGTCTATTTAGCAGTATAGTGTTTAGTGATTCAACTCATTAGTTAATAACCATGTTTAGAAGTTGTGTTAAAGTACGGCAATCACCAAGTTTATCTAGATCCTGGCTCTCCATGACAGTTGATTGTTGTATTACAGACATACAGTATCTCACAAAAGTGAGTACACCCCTCACATTTTTGTAAATATTTGATTATACCTTTTCATGTGACAACACTGAAGAAATTACTCTTTGCTACATTGTAAAGTAGTGAGTGTACAGCTTGTATAACAGTGTAAATTTGCTGTCCCCTCAAAATAACTCAACACACAGCCATTAATGTCTAAACCGCTGGCAACAAAAGTGAGTACACCCCTAAGTGAAAATGTCCAAATTGGGCATTGTGAGGGGATCAGGCTTTGCTTCAGTATGTCACAGTACATGTTGGCATTCATGGTTCCCTTAATGAACTGTAGCTCCCCAGTGCCGGGAACAGCACTCATGCAGCCCCAGACCATGACACTCCCACCACCATGCTTAACTGTAGGCAAGACACACTTGTCTTTGTACTCCTCACCTGGTTGCCGCCACACACGCTTTACACCATCTGAACCAAATAAGTTTATCCTGGTCTCATCAGACCACAAGACATGCTTCCAGTAATCCATGTCCTTAGTCTGCTTGTCTTCAGCAAACTGTTTGCGGGGTTTCTTGTGCATCATCTTTAGAAAAGGCTTCCTTCTGGGACGATAGCCATGCAAACCACTGACAGGCTGAGCCCCCACCCCTTCAACCTCTGCAGCAATGCTGGCAGCACTCATACGTCTATTTCCCAAAGACAACCTCTGGATATGACGCTGAGCACGTGCACTCAACTTCTTTGGTCGACCAAGGCGAGGCCTGTTCTGAGTGGAACCTGTCCAGTTAAACCGCTGTATGGTCTTGGCCACCGTGCTGTAGCTCAGTGTCAGGGTCTCGGCAATCTTCTTATAGCCTAGGCCATCTTTATGTAGAGCAACCATTCTTATTTTCAGATCCTCAGAGAGTTCTTTCCCATAAGGTGCTATGTTGAACTTCCAGTGACCAGTATGAGGGAATGTGAGAGTGATGAAACCAAATTTAACACACCTGCTCACCATTCACACCTGAGACCTTGTAACACTAACAAGTCACATGACACCGGGGAGGGAAAATGGCTAATTGGGCCCAATTTGGACATTTTCACTTAGGGGTGTACTCACTTTTGTTGCCAGCGGTTTAGACATCAATGGTTGTGTGTTGAGTTATTTTGAGGGGACAGCAAATTTACACTGTTATACAAGCTGTACACTCACTACTTTACATTGTAGCAAAGTGTCATTTCTTCAGTGTTGTCACATGAAAAGATATAATCAAATATTTACAAAAATGTGAGGGGTGTACTCACTTTTGTGAGATACTGTAGGTATAACATTTATCATGTGAAGTCTCGGTCTTTCCTAATCCCAGACAATTACAGAAATACAGAACCCGTTGACCCATGAGTCGATGCAATCAATCATGCCAGAGATCAAACTGGAGACATGGAGGACAGCAACACAAACATGTTATTACCCAAAGGAAAACCATAATTCCTGGCCAACACAGAGCCAACCACAGGCCTTGTGCTGAATTCCCTGAGATCAATAGTGAGGTATTGCACCATCATGAAAACTGGCATTAAAGGTCAAGAGGTCATTAGATTTTGATGTCTCTGCACTTTTGAGATGTCGCCAAGCTAATGGTAAATTCACCTACTTTGAATTTTTTTCCAGGCCATTGGCAGCTAGAACATCTTTGCATAATTTGGCTTATTGTTGGTTTATAAAGTTTGTTTATGTATAAGCAAAGCAGCTAAACAAATGAACACTAATTTTCAATCAGGGATGCATTGATACCAGTATGTGCATCAAGTACAAGTCTGATACTGTGCTTATTTACTCATAAAAAAAACTCTCAGATTCCAACATTCAATACCAGATTATACTTTGTGACATAAGCCTAGTGTACTGTTGAGTACTAATTAACAGAAAACACAAAATGACCGCGATCTGGATATATTTCACAATTAATGACTCCAGTCAAAGCAAAGCAGACTGCTTTGATGGATACGTCACTGATATGTGCTATATGTTAATATGTGTTTTGATTATTCTGGCCTCCATTGTTTTTTTGTTTTTTTTTTGTCAGACTGCAGTTGAGCATATCTTATGTAAAGAAAAGAGAAGAATCAAGTGATGCTACATATCAAGTAATACTACATTAGAGTGTAACCTTCCTCAATGATACATGTGCTTGCATGTCATTAATGTCAGAATGCTTTGCTTTGTACCAGAAAACATGCAGTTGTATTCATCAGTCTGAAAAATGCATCCATAGTTTCAATTAAAATAAAGAACAAGGAGAGGTATTTTTCACTGAGTTATTGAAGAGGCTGAAAACAAGCTTGCCTTTCATTTAATTTCAAAATAAAATGACTGCTTCTACCACACTGCGCTTGGAAGATTATGTGACTCATTCTGCTATACCGGTCATTGCTCAAATAAAAAAGCAATGTATGTTATTCATCTGCTTTATCATACTGCAGAGATTTTCAAAACACAATTTATGATTTTCAGAAATGCAAATCTTCAGAAAAATCTCAGGTCTGATTTTCACTTCATGCTCAGCATGCCTCCAATGGTTTTATTAAATTAAGCTTTTATAATGTTCTGCCCTAAACTTGTCTAAATTCCAGGCAGTACTTTCCAATAAATAATTGTAAATATTAGTAAGGGCTCATATATGCTATTTATATTATATATGCTTGTATGTTTTTTTATGCAAATATCTCAGGTTTCACTATTTCTGCAATGGGCATCATTAAGGAGACTGTAGCTCAGGTTTGTGTACAAGTTGTTTTCAGGTGTACTAAATAATGGTAATTCCTGATATATGACATTGTAGAATTGTAACTGGCAAAGTACAGTTTAGAACAAATGCATCTTTTCTTGTAAAAAATAAATAAAAAAATATTATATCACTGTTTTTCTACCCTGTTATAGAATGCTATATATAAGTATATAACTTTCTAGTGCTACACATCTACAAAAAAAAAACCCTCAACATTTGATATGTATAATACTTGCATTCCTTGCACTGGAATACATCTTAATTACGTTGCCACAATTCTTCTAGCCTTTGTGACAGATTGGGACTTATTAATGCAGCTATGCTAGATACAAATGTCTTGGACATAATGTTGAATCCAGAAAAGGGAGCTATTTCTGTTTGCTTATTGACAGGTTTCATGCAGCTCTTAGTCTGGATTACCAATAAAATAATCCATCCATCCATCCATCTTCTATACCGCTTATCCTTTTCAGGGTCACGGGGAACCTGGAGCCTATCCCAGGGAGCATCGGGCACAAACCAATGAAATAATCTACATGGGAATTCAGTCATAATTGATCATTCAAATTGATCATTCAAATCTGGTTTGTGCTGTGTGACAATACAATAATGTTTACAACAACAATATTGTGCATGCATGGTTTTGTGTATAGTAAATGCACCCACAATGACAAAAAATGAATATACTAATATTGCGGTTAAGTTTGTTGATGCACATGGAGAGAAATTATTTTTTAATGCAAGTTTTCTTTGATAACATCCTTGAAAAACAAAAGACATTCTTAATACTAAGGTTTAGTTTAAGGTTTAGATTGATTATTTGACTTTGCTATTCTGTCAGTGCCTTGGGAAAATAAAATAGATATGACCATGGCTGCACTCACCATAAAACACACCAGAATTTCTATTAACTTCTATAACATAATAACATGGTTCCTTCTCATTCTTGATATCCTTTTCATCTTACGGCAAAGGTCGTTTATTACATTCATTTCATTGCGACTCTGATGCACACATATTACCACATTGTTTGCACTTCAAAGGCAAATAAACACCAAAAGTATTCCATGTATGATGATTCTTGATTGCAAATGATTCTTACAAGGGATGGCTTGCTCTTTCTCTGTTGGCTTCATTTCTGCTTTGTGAGGCTGCCCCTTGATCTTGTTAACTAGAGCCACCAGACGGCCTTTAATAGATGTGTCCTGATCCTCTTCCTCCTCCTCCATTGGAATACCTGAAAACATCCACACAATGTATACTATTGTTTTGGTAATACCATGGTACTCAAGGAGCATTTTTTGCTGTTGTCTGTGACCAAAAACTTTTTAAAACGTTTCTCTTTTTTCCTCTTGAACCTTATAAGTGATGTAAATTATTTCCCTTCGAATGTGTCAGAGCCATAAGGGAAGGCACTCAACAATAACTTATTTGCGGAGAGATTCTGTAGCATCTATGTGTCGAAAAAAATAATAGTGTGATTGTGCTCCTTTAGAAACAGAATGACTAATATTAGCTTTAGCTTGTAAGGTTTGTCTTCTAAAGCTTCATTTAGAAGCAGAAAACAGAGAGAATTCTCATCACTGACACAATTGCTCTATGAGGAAGCAAAGACAAACATAAGCAACATACAGGAGTTATAGTGGAATTTGGATCACTCCGACAGTGATTATTAATCTATTAATACTCAGACCCTGTCAATAAAAAAAAAAAAAAAAACCTTAACTGTATACACCTCAACAGGAATGAAGAAAACCAACTGAGGGCAATCCAAATTAAATTTTGATCCAATTGAATGAGGTAGGTAATCTTCCATAACTGATTAATTAGAATCATATTAGCCAGGTTTCATTTTACAGATTGGAATCTGTTTAAAATAACTATGAGGTTGGATGGGTGGTGGAATGGGCATCAAACTAACATTCTGAGTGGGATGTGGGAAGCTCACTGAGTTGGCACAGCATTTGATTGTTGTTTGACATTCAGATACTGTTATTTCTTGTGCAGTTCATCATATACAATTGCTTTCAATTATAAAGGCTCTGTAGAGGAATTATACAGATGAATAATGTATGGATTTCAGGTTGTTTTGAATAACAAGAGGGCCATTGTTCCTGAATTTCAGGCAAATGTGAAATGCTGAGTACATTTTTTATGATCACAAATTCTTATTTTCACTGTCCGCTCAATCACACTTGGATGAGTTTTTTGCAGAGAATGAAATCATTTAAAACTCATTAACAACACAAGCACTTTGATTAAAAAGTTGAAGATGTTGACCTGACTCATGCACCGGTAACATTGACACTTTGCTACCTCTATGTGCATAACTTTCGATTATATAAAATTAGCATATATATGGTCTATAGACTGGCCAGTTTACAAAAATACCAATATTTTACCTACTTAAGATGTAGCTCTTACCACAGTGTAGACGAAGTTCGCTGTGGAAGTCATAGAGTTCCTCCTGAATGTCCACAGGACATGGACAGTCATCACCCATACTGAAATTTAACAGCATATTGATCTGAAAGAAAAAAAAATATTGCATAGTCCAGAAAGATATTTGTGATAGAAAATTGTGCTATAAAAAAACCCCAAAAGAAACCAAGGTCTTAAAAAATGGGAAGGTTAACATAATTGTGATTTATTAATTACAATTATAACAATTAAAATTATAACACTTTGGCTAAAAATATGAAGTCATCAACAGTCTATCAAGAAATATAAAAGATGAACTGCCAAAGACAAATTCCAAACAGGAAGATTTGATTAACTATTTCCCTGAATCTGAGAGATGAAGAAAAAAAATCTTCAAAATATCTAGCTGAGTTAAAGTGTCATAGTGAATAGACAGTATAGCAACAGCCTTGAGGTGGGATGGGGCGAATTACTGTCACTTCGGAGTCATTCAGCCTCCAAGTTGACAGTGAAATAATTTGGCATCAGCAAAGAGGTCTACTTGTACTCAGTCAAAGCTTTCCCAGATCTGGGTATTATGAAGGTGACTCAAGAGCCTGGTGGGGATCATGTATGACAGGTTTAATAAACACATGTCCACAATCCAAAAATCACTAAAAACAGACAGTCCCAGGTCAGACACAATGTACCTACACAAAGCAGGATAATCAACAATCCAAATCCATAGTCAAGGATCAGAGGCCAGGTTAGGTACACAGGATATAAGAAGAAAGCCAGAACGAAGGAAAATATAAGGCAGGAAAACCAGAAAAGTAAGTCATACATAGATGCAATCAGATGAATTTTGGCTTAGAACTTACTCGAAAGTCTAGCAAATGGCAAGGCGTTGCACTTAGTGTTAAGTTCTTAAGTCTTTTATATGGTGAAATGAGTGAAACCAATGAGGAAAAGTTGAAAATCATCTTGAGCAAGAGACAGCAGAATTTGTTTCTCACTAACCAGGATGTCTGGAGATCAGCAAAGTGTAGACCCACTGTAGGATATTTTCCCTCATGTTCTGGGACACATACATATTTAGATTGAGAGAACTCTGGTGGGGTTGGAACTTCTTGTTGGGCTCTTTAGATGAGAAAATCAAGATGCCGTTGATGTAGACTATGACAAAGTTTGGAAATTCTCTCAGTATCTTGTTCATGAAGGCTTAGAAGACTAAGGAAGCATTAAAAAGCCCATATGGCACATTCCCCTGGGTAATGTGGTGGTAATTTTGAAACCTTTGTTTTACTGAACACAGCTGATAAATAAAGGTATGATTTGCTGATTTTCACCTTGTGATTCACTTACAGGCTGTCAATCCGAGTATAGCAACAAGAGAGAGAGAGGCAGGTTTTAAAACAGTGTGGTCTTCAGAAAGTGATCTCAGCTTCTTTCCAGGACTGGATGGGTTGGTAGCCAGGGAGAGCCCAATACTACTAGATTCTGAGGTGATCTGATTATCATAAATGATAGAGTTTCTGTGTGCAAGGCACCGATGCACATCTGGAGGGGAAACGGTATGCTCTATGACACGTCCTCATCCCAGTTCGGTGTTGTCTAGTGCCTTGAAATGCTGCCACAAAGTCAACAAGCGCTGGAAAGTTATAAGTCTTAGAGCTCCATGATAACAGGAAGGGAAACTTTGTTTCTCAATCACAGGAGTAACATTTTCTCTGGTCTCAGAGCACAATGTAGATCAGAAATGTCCCCTTTTGCCACAATACAAGCAGAGGCCTATTTGTCTTTGGCCCTCTTTATCCTCAGTGGGCAGACTATGAGTGATTTCTACAGGCTCTGATTCTTTCTTTTTCTCCATCAGTTTCAGTGGCATGGGGCTGTCTCTAGGCTCTTATGAGGTTAATGGTGTGGATGTCTAGCTGAATAAATTGGTGAAGGAAAACAGTCACCGTGACATGCATGACATGGAGAATGTCACTTAGGCCTTTGTGAAACACAGCTTTTAATACTGGTTCATTCCATCTGCTTTACACTGCAAAGATTCTAATTGATTTCATGAGTTCTCCCTGAGACTAAGTGACATAATGTGTGAGGAGGGTGGATGTGCCGTGGAAGGCCTGTTTTTTGATGGGGGCAGATAAGAGGCAGGAATTCAAATATGGCAGTACCCTTATGCCTCTGACTATCAGTGGTGACAGGGCAGCCTGCATGTTTCTCAGAAAAATCCAAGCCAAAGGATATAACTTTGAATTGGAATATCTGTTTTTGATATGGCATTAACATACAGAATGAGAAGGCTTTTAGGACCCCAAAAGGTTATGGTGCCATTAGTGAACTGAATTGTTTCCCTGTGACACTGTCCTCAGGACCCTCTGATCTGATATGATCTGGCCCCTCTGATCTGATCTGCCCAATAAGCAATGTTTTCAGAAATTAACAGCCGGCTGACAGCCCCATCAGGGAGCAAGAAGGCATTTTACATTGGAGGTGCTTGAATTTTAAGCAGCATACATGGGGCATAAGCTATGTCATCACACTCAAATGACAGTCAAATAGTTTTTCTTCAGCGAATGTGTATTGATTACAATGACACAGTCGCCTCCAAAACTATTGGAACAGCAAGGCCAATTCTTTTGTTTTTGCTATACACTGAAAACATGGGACTGAGATCAAGAGATGATAAATTAGATTTTCAGTTTTAATTTTCTTGATATTTACATCTACAAAAACATGGCACCTTTTTTTGCAGATCACCCAATTTGTAAGTGAGCAAAAGTACAAGAACATATAGACTTCAAATTAAGTAACGTAAATAACACTTAGACTTTTGTTGCATATTCCTTGGTTGCAATAACCACATCAATCCGCCAACCCTGACAACACCAAACTGTTGCATTCTTCTTTTGTAATTGTTTTTAGTCTTATACTGCAGATTCTTTCAGCTTTTTTTGTTTTGGAAAATCCCCCTCATTTCTGTAGACTTCTGAATTCATTCTGCTGCTACCATCATGAGTTACCTCATCAATAAAGATTAATGAGTCCATTCTAGAAGCAGCCATGCAAGTCCAAGCCATGACACTACCTCCACTGTGCTTGACCAATAAGCTTGTATGTTTTGAATCATGAGTGGATCCTTAGTTTCTCCACACTCCAGCCTTTCCATTAGCTTGGAAGAAGTGAATCTTGGTTCCAGAAATTTTTCTTAGTATTATTTTTGTAAATTCCAATCTGGCGTTCCAGTTGTTAATGCAGAAAAGTGGCTTGTATCATGTGGTATGGGCTCTATATTTCTGCTCTCAAAGTCTTCTTCGAATGGTGGATTCTGATACCTTCACACCTGCCCTGTGGAGGTTGTTGATGTCAATGACTGTTTTGGGCTTTTTCTTCATAGCTCTCACAATGTTTGTCATCAACAGCTGTTGTTGTCCTTGGCTGACCTGTTAGTCTGGTTGTCTGGTCTGGTTGTTAGTACACCAGTGGTTTTTCTTTTCAAAACATTCCCAATAGTGTCTATGCCCAATGCTTGTGCAATGGCTCTGCACAAGCATTCTCAGCTTCAAAATGGCTTGCTTTTCTCTCATAGACAGCTCACTGGTCTTCATGTTGGTTTACTATTCACGGGCAAAATCCAGGGCTCAAACCAAGAGTAGACATTTAGAGCTATTAACTGTCTGAACAATCAATCTAACAAGGCACACCTGGACAACAAGCAACACCTGTCAATCACGTGTTCCAATATTTTTAATCACTTGAAAAATGGGAGGGTTCACACAAAAGGTGTCATATTAAGTTCTAAATTCTAGTCATATTCTAACATATCTAAATGTTTCAGGAACTAAATATCTAAATATCAGGAAATTAAAGCTGAAACTTTGATCTATCGTTTCTTATTCATCTTTTGATCTCAAACTCAAATGTTTTCAGTGTATAGCAAAAACAATAGAATTGACCTTGCTGTTACAATGCAAATTGGGAAGTGTAAACTACTTTGTCCTGAAGACTTATAAACACTCACAGACACTTATATAAAAAAAAAAGCACAGTGTGTCATTCACTAACAAATTAAAACTGATTGTCCGAGAGCCGCTCTGCATCCTGGCCTAGGTGTTCCATTATGAGGATCAAGGTTTCAATAATTTTGGTATTTACCTTGGTCATAATAGATCTAAATTAACTTGTGAATAATCAACAGTGCCTTCATGGGTGTGCTATGACTCTGTTAGAAGAGGAAAAACACTGTGCAGGATGACTTTAGCATAAGTAAACAATGATTTCAGACACTGCCATTACACCAAGAAATGTACAATTAAAGAATTTTGTGAATTTTTAACAGCATACCTGTTCCTGTGGAGGTGAGCGGAACTCTTTAGTCTTCTTAGCAGTAACAGCAGCAGACATGTTGAGAGCAAGCATTAACTCATTGTAACGGAACTTCTGGTTGTACTGCAGCTTTGACACAAAGCTATCAGAGAATGACACAATGGCCTCAATACGGTGCCTCAATTCACAGTCACAGAAGTACTGAAGAAGTTTGCACATCTGAAACGAGTTACAGAAATGGGATAACAATTCTTTATACATATAAGCTTAATTAAATCATTAAAGCCCTCTCATTACTTTTATGTTTAAAGTGAAATCCTGCATCATTATGCAGGTCTTCAGAAAACAATCAACGCATAAAACACATTTGCTTACTTTGAGTATTGTTATACCTGCAGTTTGACTGACTCTGGCAATTTCTTCTCCAGCAATCCCTTTATTGGCTGCTTGGTATCTTTAGCTTCCTCCTCTCCAGCCTCCACTGCCTTCTCTTCTGCTCCTGTCATTCCCTCTTTCTCTGTAGCTTTTCCCATTTCATCTGCTTTCTGCTCCCCAAAGACATGCGGTTCAATGAGGAGCAAGATTTTATGAACATCCTGGCTGTTTAGCACACCCATGGTAAGCAACGTGCTAATCATTCTGAGAATTGGCACAAACTGATACTCCACGCTGCCCCCTACAGGATCTCGAATGTGGTCTCCTCCACCCTGAACAGCCTCTGTTAGCATGCTAATTGCCTTCTCCCTCAGAACATCTAGAGGAATTTCTGGGCTGTAGAGATACTGGTCACGCTTTGGAGTGATGAAGCATGGTGGAGCAAAACTAAGCCTGGGTTTTAAAGATGTACTGAGTCCTACACCAGGTGGCTGGTGTTGCTTGGAGGTATCTGGAAAAAGTCGGATGCTGCGGGTCTCTACTGTGATTGGGATGATGAACTCATTGTTCATCATAAGCTGCGCAGCTTTGGCAGTTTCTAGATGAATACTGATGAGGACATCATAGAAGCCTTGGCGCAGCATGCCAGACAGGTATTGGTTGTCAATAATGTAAAGGAGCTGTGACTGGTCAAGGTGGCTGCAGAGAGCATGGGCTACACGGGTGTTACCAAGGGCACAGAGAGCACGGTAAAGTTTTAGGGTGTGATAATGGAATGTCTGCAGGTCTTCCTGCTCAGAGAGTTCCATGATGTCTACGCACCTGTTTAAAAAAATCACAAGTTACCAATATTCACCATTCTTATGTTGCTACTGAACAATAAAAAAATCAGTGGGAAGCTGAAACTTTAAGTGATGTTTAAATAAGTCTAAACAGGCTAATTTGTTCCACACTAGCTTTCAATCACTCATATCATGTTTTACCTATATTAGCATTAAACTTGGTAGTATATTTCATTCGGTACCATATTTATTTAGGTCAAGGCGATTGGAATTATGGAAATCAGGGAAAAATGGTCAATATTTCCTGGATATTGTAGACTTGTACATTTTAATAACTGTTGCTGTAATTATAAAGACTGTCCTGTACTTATCCCAAGAGTCTTCACAATCTGTTCATACTGAACATCCTTCAAACACACTTAGTACTGTTTATCTTTACTCTTCTATACATGTATACTATAATTATTTATAATCCCACTGTCTGGTGTCACCCATAAGGAGATGGGTTCTCTTGTAAGTCTGGTTCCTCTCAGGGTTTCTTCCTTGCCAGTGTTACTTCTTGCTTGCTTATTCAGGATCTATAGCCAAATCTCTGTAAAGCTACTTTCTGACAATACAAATAACATTTAATTAAATGACGTTGATGCCCTTTAAGTCAGATGTACACAGCAAAATCACCAGTGTTGATTTATCACCCACAGTGTTAAATTTACACCCACGGTGTCTATATAAGTCCTCAAATAAACTCAAATAAACACTCTGGGTGTTAATTCAACACTAGGGATTTTACTGTGTAATGTCTTGAAGATAATATGATGAGCTCAGTCACCTTGACTATCGTTGCAGTGCTGCAGGACTCATATTCACAATATGCTTGTATATAACTTTCTGTATATTCATAACTTTTGTCTTTTTACTATATGACTGTTAGCTGTAATCACAACATTAGGTGTCACCCAGAAGAAGATGAGGTTCCCAGCATAGTCTGATTGAATGTCAAGGATTCTTTCTATTTTATCTCAGGGAGTTTTGTCACAGAGAGTTTGTCTCCTCTGGCTTGCTCATTATGAATGCAGACCCAGAGCTGCTTTATGACCAAGTATATTGTTAAAAAACACTATACAAATTAAGCTGAGTTGGGTTTAACTAATTAGTAGTTACTAGGTAAGTATACTGGCAAAAGACAGCATGTTGCAATAAGACAGACTAGGCAGAGAATTGTGGATCCATGAGGAAAAAGGTTAATTATGAGCTCATGATATAACCAAGGAAGGATATGGTTTCTGAATGCTTGTTCATTGCACCTGTATTCAGTAGCTAATGTACCTATAGTCTGCATGGGTATCTCTCCCATTATTTGAAGGACAGCAAACTCTCAAAGTAAAGCCATTCAAATTGCAAATACATACTATGCCTGACAAAGGAAGAACTACTTGCCCAGCTTACCACTGTAACAATCAGTTGTGAAAGATCTACTGAGATCTAGTATTTGGTAACAGATGAATGTGATCATGAACTTAGAAATAGAGTATTCGATGTGATCATGCCCTTTT
Source organism: Ictalurus furcatus (assembly GCF_023375685.1). NCBI lineage: Eukaryota > Metazoa > Chordata > Actinopteri > Siluriformes > Ictaluridae > Ictalurus > Ictalurus furcatus. The sequence continues at coordinate 8,587,814 of NC_071263.1, read as the reverse complement.
GGTGGACAGCATGTATATTATATGAAAAGTGATGCAGAAATGGTACCCTTTCATGATATATGCTGTTGTATCCACTGAAAAATAATTATTAATGTAACTGGGCATGAATTACTAGTCTAGACCAGTTATGTTCCTAACTAACATAGATTAAGTCTAGGCTAGGTAAGTATAAGTGTATACAAACCGGTTTTCCTCTGGAATGTGTACTGCCAACATCTGCAGAGGATCCAGACATTGTACCTGCCAGCCATGTCTCTCACTCACTCGAGCTGTGTCCACCTTCAGAAAGGTGTTGGGCATCCGGCTCCATAGAACTGATTTAATGGTCTGGATATCCAGACGAGGAGGACATTGAGGGATTGGGTTTTTGTGTTCACTCTTAAAAATTGCTGATGAAAGGGGCATAGCATTCTGTGGTGGAGAGATCATAAAAAAACATTTCCTGTCTTGTTGCTGAAATGTCATGACAAAGCATAACAAATATATATATATATATATATATATATATATATATATATATATATATATATATATATATATATATATAATGTTCATTTCATTTTACAAGTAACTACAAGAACACAAGTTTGTCTAATGTTTCCAATTATTGGTTTTGGCTTATACAATGTACAATGCATTTACATTTTCTGATGCCAAAATAAGTAAGTTTCAATATTTTTCAAATTATTGTAGGAGTCACACCCAACCACAAGAAAAAATTAATACAGCTTAATTTGGAATACATACTTGTATAAGAAGTAGCTTATTTTGTATACAGCAGTCTTTTCATTAGGGTGACACAATTACAGATTTAATAGCATGTAAGCTGTATTTAATGCCCTTTATACCAATTGCAGTTTGCATGAGTTAGAGTCTCAGTAATCTGAGGATTAATATGAGACACGTTGTATATTGTGGCCACATTAAGTCACATTTTGCACTGTACCTGATCAGATTTGTACATCTGATTTATAGTAATTCACAATGCATACAATGATAAAGAAATTTTCTCAAAGTTACAAGAACAAATATTACCCAACACATTTAGATCCAAAGCTTTAAATATGTCATCCTGTCATCTAAAGGGCTGCTACAATCCAGTGGGTATTAATCTAAGATTATTTATGAGGGTTAGAGTTCAAATATATCATTTAAACATATAAATATATTAACTATTTAAGTTCAATATAGTTTTATAAATTAATAAACAGTATCTATTACTAATATGTATTGTCTTTTGAAAGAACTGGAGAGTTAAACTATTAGGGAAACACGCTAACCTTGATCTTTGTCAATTCAAACTGGAACAGATTTGGACAGGTGGGACGTACAAACACAGCAGGGAAAAGCTTTGTATTTGGCTCCACCTGCATACCAACACAACCCATCAATATCAATCAACACATCAATACATCTGCCTTTGAGAGAAACCAGAGTAATCTAAGTCACTTTATTATAGAACAAATAGCTCATGTGTGCTCTTGCATTTGCAATGGTAGCCATGGAAATCACCGATATAAAGTGGCTCTGAATTAGCAACTCATTTTAAAGGTACCAGTCCTTGTAAAATTAGTATATTGTCTGTGTTTGAAGGATATAAGAAAGGGAGAGAGGAAAACAATTTTGTGGGGTAAGCATGATGATGAAAATCTTTGTAGTAATACATAGTGCGGGACGTTAGGTAATAAAATGGTGAACTGATTTGAGAACTGAAAATGGTGAGAGAGAAATGAAAAACTGAGTAAGTATGTCAGAGGCCAAGAGAAATGATAAAATAAGGAAGATCGAGACAATGAGGAGAAGACAGAGGTAGAACAGAGAAACTGCGCATGAATGAGATAGAAGCCAGCAAGACAACTGCTTGAAAATATTTTAACTGGCTATGTTTTAACTTTCTACTAATCATAACATGAACAGAGATTAGATATTGTTTGACTGGTCTTAAATGTTTTTATTGGTCCTCACAAATATTAAATATGTATTTAATATGAAATATGCACTGTCTGAGACCAAAGTAAAACTAGGAGCACCAAAAAGTTATAAGACCAGTAATACAACTGAACATAGTGTGTACTACCTCATGTATTGCTATGTGAAAATCAGAAGATAACATGGTTCCATGCCACGGAGTAGTGGCAGCACTAAAATGCTGCACCTTTAGTTAACATCTGTTACATATGGGTGGCTGTGGCTCAGGTGGTCCACTAATCGTAGGGTTGGCGGTTTGATTCCCGGCTCACATGACCCCACATGCAAGACCCCATATCTCCTTGGGCAAGACCCCAAGTTGCTCCTGATGGCAAGTTAGTGCCTTGTATAGCAGCTCTTCTACCACTGGTGTGTGAGTGTGTGTGTGAATGGGTGAATGAGACACAGTGTAAAGCACTTTGGAACTGCTAAGGTTAAAAAAAAAGCGCTATATAAGTGCATACCATTTACCATTTACGTAGACTGAAAGTGCAATGAGAAAAGCTAATACTAGTGTATGCCATAATGCCATAATAAAGAACAGTACCTGATATGAGGTAGGAAGCTCTCTGCCATTGACAGTAAAGGCCACCAAGCCAGTAGCCAAATCAATGTGGCAACCAATCTCCAAATCCACATTACTTCTGCTGGAGGAGTGGCTGGAGCTAATGGCATCACCTCCCCACACCATGTAACAGTTACTCCTTCTAACACTGCAAAACAGGGCTGGGTTATTCTAGCATATATCCAGAACAATAAATCTACAAAGTAGATCAAGGATGTAGCTTTCATGGACCCAATTCAAGGAAGTAGTTCAAGGATATACCTTTCATGGACCCGACCTCGCTCGTCCCCTAGCGTAACTGTCACAGTTCGGGTCTTGCTGAGATTAAAGTAGTTGCTGTAGTAATGGTAGTCCGGTGTGACCCAGCCAACCCACACACATGAGGGATCCTGACCAGCAAACACTCGTACTGAATGGTAGTACTGTGGAAAACAGTTTCCTCAAAATGAAAATGTTTATTGGTTGGTCGAAATGATTGATTTTGACTGCCTCTCACTAAGACCTGATATAGTAAATGTATGTGTATGCTAGTAACTAATCCCAATTTAAACATTGCTTATAAGAATTATAGAGTATACCAAAGATTTTGCTGAGTACAGTAGTTAATCATCTATGAATATGCAGTCCCCTCTGGAAGTACTGAAACAGCAAGATACTTTTGTTTCTGCTATACACTGAAGGCATTTGGGTTTGAGATTAAAAGAATATAAAATAATAGAACAGAATGTCATATTGAATTTCCTGATATTTACATCTAGATGTGTTACTCAACTCAGAACATGACACCTTTTGTTTGAACACACACATTTTTCAAGTGATCAAAAATACTGCAGCATGTGAATGACAGGTGTTTCTTTTTACCCAGGTGTGCCATGTTAGAATGATTGTTTAAATAATGAATAGATCTGAATATCTACCCTTGGATTGAGCCCTGGGTTCTGCCTGTGAAGACTGCATTTGTTGTTAAAAAGGATAAACCTACATGAAGACAAGAGAGCTGTCTATGGGAGAAAATCAAGACATTTTGGGTTTGCATGGCTGCTTCTAGAATGGGCTTATTTAACTTTATTGATGATGTAACTCATGATGGTAGAAGAATGAATTCAGAAGTCTACAGAAACATTCTGTCTGCCAATTACAGATAAATGCATCAAATCAAATTGCGAGGAACTTCATCATGCAGCAAGACAATGACCCAAAACATACTGCCAACAAAACACAACAAAGGACTTTATCAGTGAAAAATGTGGAAGGTTTTAGACTGGCCAAGTCAATTACCAGACCATAACTCAGTTGCAAATGAGCAGCATTATACCTCCTGAAGAGGAGACTGAAGAGAGAAACTCCCCAAAACAAACAACAAAGAAACAAGCCTATAAAAGTATTACAAAAGAACAATGCAACAGTTTGATGATGGTCAGTGGGTCACTGGGTTGATGCAGTTATTGCAAGCAAGGGATATTTAATCAAATATGAAGTGTTATTTACTTTAATTTACTTTAAATATATTTGCTCACCTAAAAATTGTGTGCCAACAAAGGTGCCATGTTCTAAGTTGACTGTATAATCACAGCTAGCCAACAATATTAAGGCTATTTCTCTGCTAAAATCATAACAAGCTAGTAGTATAGTCATCTTTGTAACCTTGTAACTGCTGTCAGTTCTTACTAATATTAGTGAATAATGATGGAATCATGCTTGTAAGAATAAAGTGAACATATAGATATATATATATATATATATATATATATATATATATATATATATATATATATATATATATATATATATATATATACTGTTAAATAAAATCATACTTCTTTACTAGTGATATTTAGATTTTTTCAACCGTGAATAGAATATGCCATAACTTCCAGTGACTTACAGTTGTTATGCTACTATAGTCAATTCTCCTCCCCTCATCTATGTGTTTCGTAGATTTGACAGGATACCTGTGAAACAGTTAAAAGTATACCATATCAACATATCATCCCTGGAAAAACTAACGTATGATGCAATATATAAACCAAGTATAGAATGTCTAGTTGAATGTAGTATGAGTCTACATTCAACTAGATATTCTATACTTGGTTTATATATTGCATTATGTGTTAGTTAAAAATTAAACATAAACAAATCAGTATTTTATTATACACGTGAGGAAAGAAGGGTGCATGTTGGCTTAGTGGTTAGCATGTTTGCCTCACATCTGCAGGGTTGGGGGTTCAATTCCCGCTGCTGCCCTATGTGCAGAGTTTGTATGTTCTCCCTGTGCTGTTGGGATTTCCTCTGGATACTCCGGTTTCCTCCCCCAGTCCAAAGACATGCATGGTAGGCTGATTGGCATGTCCAAAGTGTCCATAGTGTGTGAATGAGTGTGTGAATGTGTATGTGATTGTGTCCTGCGATAGTGATGCTCCCTGGGATAGGCTCCAGGTTCCCTGCGACCCTGTAGGATAAGCGGTATAGAAGATGGATGGAAGTGGGGAAAGAAATTCTAGGTCTCTCAAAAATGTGGTTGATGAAAGGTGCTTTGTTATGAAATAATTTATCAAAAAAATTTTTTTTTTTTTACAAATAATTTAGATTTACAATATGTGTTTTAATTAAAGTGATTTTTGAACATCCCACCCCAGATTTAGTCCCCCATTTGCTGTTATAATCAGTCCCTACAGGACTTTAACACAAGAAATTAACGCAAAATCAAGCAAATGCCGCAATATTCAGAAGAGCTTGCAATTTTTCAAAATTACAACAGATTTACCCTTTTTTATTCATGTGTGTCGAACATGAGTACAGCTAAAAGGTCTCATTTACCAACAAACATCACTGCAAAAGACAATTTAGTGCAATTGCAATTTCACCAATTCAAGTAGTTTGTTGCAAAAAAAAGCACAAAAAACTCTGCATGTTGCATCACAAATTTTGAAAAAAGCTACAGCAAAATCAAGCATTTTTGGCCACAACAATCACAAAAACACTGCAAAATCCTGTACAGACTGAATCTTTCTACTACATTGGGAACATGGCTGTGTGGATTTGCAAATTCAGCCACAAGAACATTAGTGAGGTCAAGCACTGATGTTGGGTTGGGAGGCCTGGCATGCAGTTGGCATTGCAGTTCATCCCAAAGGTGTTCAATGGGGTTGAGGTCAGGGCTCTGGTGTAGGCCCCTGAAGTTCTTCCACTCCAACTTCGGTGTCTTCAGTGCACCTCCCTTTGTGCACAGGGGCACTGTCATGCTGGCACATGTTTGGACTAGGCCCCTTAGTTCCACTGAAGGGAAAGTTTAATGCTACATCATGCAAAGATATCTGTGACACTAGTAGGTTCAACATCCTACAGTTGTGTGCTTACAACTTTGTAGCATCCATTTGGGGAAGGCCCATATATGGGTGTGAAGGTCAGGTGTCAACAAATCTTTGGTCATATAGTGTATACTATGGGGGAATTTTGCTGGTATGGTTTTGCTGGTTTGGGTCCACTTTTCCCTTTAGAAGGATGAGTTGATGCAAATCAATACAAAGCTATTCTGACTGATTGCCTTTATCTTATGATGAAATATTGCTATCCTGATGGAGCTGATCTCTTCCACAATAACAGTGTCCCATTCACAGGACATGAGAGCTCACTGAATGGTTTGGTGAGTATGAAAATTATGTAAATCGCTCTTGTGCCTTCTCACTCACCAGGTCTCAACCCAGATGAACATGTAAGAGAGATCTTGGACTGATGTGTTACAATGCACTCTTCATCAGCATTATCCAGACACCAAGTGAGGAAATATCTTTTGAAAAATAGTATTTATCCCTCCAGAAAGGTCCAGAAAGTTGAATCTAAGGTGTTTTAAAGCTGTTCTGGTGAGTCGTGGTGTCCCAATACCCTACTAAGACACTTTATGTTGTTCCCCTTTAATTGGTTAGCCATATATAAATTTTTCATTATAAGACACTAGTTCTTATAGAATACATCTTAATTTAATGTTGCTTGAAGTGAGATAGAATAGTTTCACCTGTATTTGAGTTTGAGTGGCTCTTCTTCATGCACTCCATTCACTTCAGTGGCAGGGACGCTCTTGTAGGTGGAGTGGAACTCAACAGGCATACTCAGACGACAGAACACCATGTCAGCATTGCTGTTCTGTGTCCCAAATGTCTTGTGAGTCACTTTTAGACATGGGGGGCTGTCAATAGTCCCATCGATCCTCGTGACCTGCAAACATCTGGGCTTTAACCTCTCACCATGTACTGCTTATTGTGTAAAGTCCTTCATGGAATTCCCTTAGTTTAAAATAGGCCAAAATGCTTTATATATACTCTGTATACTGTATATCAGCACAAACCAATTAAAAGAACAGGCTGTCTAAACACTTTACACAATTTCCTTTTTATGTAAACTTTGGATAGAAGGTCACTTGCTGTGCCACTTGGGAAACCAAGAAAGTGTTTTTAACTTCAAATTGCCTGCTACTAATGTTTTGATCTATATAATCCATTTGTATCAATCTGGAAACAGTATGCCAGAAACCACATAAGCAGGTGTACTTTAGTAATTTAGTAATTACTTAACTTTAGATTGATCAACTACATTACGGCTCTGAGAAAAATTGTGTAAATAAGACTTCTGGCTGTAGTATCACTAAACTGTGCACAATACAGTATATATGACTTAGCATGGATTTTGCTTTTGAAAATCCACAAAGGTAAAACTGAGGGACACACTTCAATGATGAATTTTGCATTTTCCATGGAGGAAACTTGGGCCTTACCGCAATATGACTATGATCTTTGGGAACGTTGAAAAAAGTAGGGAGCCGCTTGCTAAACCACATGGTGACCTCTCGGTTCATGTTGACAGCAAAAGGTTCAAATCCCTCTTGCAGGCCACACATGGTGTAATATTTGAAGGTACTGGCATCCTTGCCCAGGTTCATACGTCCAACTTGGGAAAGGCCCAGACTACAGACTGGAATAAAGCCTAGAGATTACAGAATAAAATAACAATTGTTTTGTTTTTGTAATCTATAAAAATATTACAATGTGAACTTCATATATATATATATATATATATATATATATATATATATATATATATATATATATATATATATATGCACATTTGTGAAATTCATTTATAAAACACCTCATATTACATGAATGTAAATAAATGGAGGGACTGTTAAAGACACTAAAGTACTGTAACTTTAATTTCACCTTTTACTTGCACATAAAAAGTAACTAGGCACAATCTGTAATATAAATATGATTTCTAAAATTATTTTTGTCAGTAACGAAGAGGCAGGTGAATAACTGAATAACTAAATAACTTTTTGTTTAATTAAAAAGAATTTTAAAAAGTAAAAAGCTTTTACTACACAGGTTTTGATTAAAAATTTGTGCTTTCCTTTTGTTCATATTTGTTAGAAAAACTTTAATCCCACTGTGGCTGTGTGGCAAACCTGATGAAAAAATAAGTCATTCTCTCTCACCATCCTCAGTCTCAAAGTCAGCAAAGCAAAGTTCTGAGCCCTTGTTTGTAATGAGTATTTCTCCATTAAGCGTGAAGATCATGGATTTGTCCTCCATGTTAATCATGCAGCCCACCACATCCCCAGCATGCCAACAACGACCAAACAAACGGCTGCCCTGGTGAAGACGATGACCCTAGGAGTATAACAATAAATAGAGTTCATACTCAAACCCATGTGTTAGGTTACAAGTTTCAGTAGACTTTCCGGAAGATTTCTTGTAGTTACTTGTACAACCCCAATTCCAAAAATGTTGGGACGCTGTGTAAAATGTAAATAAATGTAAATAAAAACAGAATGCAATGACTTGCAAATCTCTTAAACCCATATGTTATTCACAATAGAACATTGAAAACATATCAAATGTTTAAACTGAGTTAATGAACCATTTTAAGAAAAAAATAAGGTAATTTTGAATTTGTTGGCCACAACATGTCTCAAAAGAGTTGGGACAGGGGCAACAAAAGGCTGGAAAAGTAAGTGTTACTAAAAAGAACCAGCTGGAGGTTAATTGGCAACAGGTCAGTAAGATGATATAAAAAGAGTATCTTAGAGAGGGCTGCAATGATTAGTCTGAATAATCAATATCAGGTCTCACAGCACTGTGCAAAAGTATTTTCGGTCCCAACAGATTTGAGGCAGTTTTACAGTGGCCCGAGTTCCCTGGGATAGGCTCTGGGCTCCCTGTGATCCTGTGTAGGATAAGCGGTATGAAAACTGGATGGATGGATGGATGGATAGAAGTGTAGCCATTTCATAGTTTACGTTTAATTTGAAATTTTCAGCCTGTTTAATTTTGGCTTGTTAAGATTAATGATGCTAAACATCTATGTCATTGAGTACAATTTAAACGTAGAGAGAAATAGCCACTTAAATCCATAAAATCCATATCCATATCCATATCCATAAACGTTTCTTGTGTGTTTATAACAAATTCCTTACAAGATTAAATTCCTTATTTGTAATTTAAAATGGTAATTGGTATTGGAAACAGGGAAAAAAAAGAATAGATTAGTCCTATAGGAGAAATTCATAAAGTAACAGGATGTTTTGTTAATCACAGTTTTGTTTTACATTAATTTTTTTCAAATGCCAAATGTTTAATCAGACTTATCTATTATTTCTTGACTAATTAACATGATTAATCAACTAGTAAAATATTTATTTATTTTTGCAGTCCTAATTTCAACAAACACAATTTTGGACCAAATTGGATTTGAAAATCTCATAGCACCAGTAGATTTCTGCATTAATTTATGACCAAAAAATGCACAAATACAAAATATTTGGCTTGAGCCCAATCAAAATGAAGCAACACACCAGAATTAATCAACAAATTATGCTTGCAGCAGCGTGAAAAAAGAGCCCTCTTAGTCTTTTCAACTCAAGTTTCAAGCAAGACTCATTTATATTAGGCTTCCAATCCTACAAGGATAAAGTGTTTTCCACCTTCTATATGTTCATATATATATATATATATTATATATATATATATATATATATATATATATATATATATATATATATATATATAAGCGACATTTTAAAAACCGAACATTTTTGAAAATTGATTTCTAGATGTCTCTTAAACTCAACGTCAAGTGTTAGTGACTAAGCAGCTAGTATCTAGGATAAGAGACGTTGGTATAGGTATTTATAGATGGGGTGAAAAGTGCTAGCTAGTCCATAAAAACATTAGCCACAGAATAGTCATAGGCTACATTAAATTCTTTTCTTTTTTTCAACAGTACAATACGTGTTTTGCACTTGGATTGTAATAAATTAATCATGTTTTGATTTTCCAAGTTGTCCATCAGACAACATTTAGTGTTGATATTAGTGTCAGGTATGTCAGGAGGTGAAGGTGGATGCAAGTGCAGATATACTTAGTGAATAAGTTACTAACAAAACCAAAGACAATAAACATGAACAGACGACACAAAGCAAAGAACATAAAAACTATTTAAACAATACTATGGCAGACACGACAACACACAGATACAACAAAAACTTGACAATGAAACACACAGAAACCAGAAGTTTAATGTCTGTGGTGCTTATTAGGATTAATATGAAACAGGTTTGAGTGATCAGTGAGACATATGACATGATAATGTGACATGCTGGGGTTGATGGGTAGTGTAGTTCTACAGTGTATTCAGTGCAATTAGCCAAGACTTGTACGGTAAACTCAATACTATGTTCTCAAGACACCTAGCTGCGGTATAATACTTTTCTATATATCTCAAGATTGTAATATCTTCAGGTGTTTTTAGATTCGATTTAGTTGTCACTAGAGCCAGTATATTATAGTCAAACTCGACTATAACTGACTATAACCAAGTTTTGTAATCATATCTTTCGTAACAGCTAGTAGGATCTCAGTGCTGTAACAAATAACAGATGCTGAACAGATGCAACAGATGGTAAAATAACAGATGCTGTAAATATTAATAGACATAGTTCTTGTGCTGTATCTCCCTTGTGTTCTTAGTTGAGATTACTTTCACTTAATATGTCTATAGCTTAGTTTGCTATAGCTTTGTGTATTTCTGATTTCCCTTAACAATCAGGAACATTAACAATTTGGAATCTCAGTAAAGTGCAATTCATTTCCATATACAAAATATGCTCTTTTTAAGTACAGTACTATTATGAAAATAATTGTAAACAAAGATTCCTAATTAATTCCCCTTAACCTTTCAGGTACTGTAACTCTGGTACTAGAGTGTGAGTATACTTTATAGATTTTCCATTTATGTAAGACCTGAAGTAATCAGTTAATAATCAATTAATAAATGAATTGTTGTATTAACACTGATCTGTGTGTAGCAGAAGTCAGTCACCCATATGCCAAATCATGGGCTGTGTCTAGTAAAAAATGGATAAAAAACTCACTTTATAACCATCAAAGACGTAGGCCTGATCATCGGTTCCCAGTTCCACATCAGGCCGCACACCTGGTCGAGCCCAACCGACCCTCATATCTCCTCCAGTCACCACTTCAAATTCAAAATACCACTTCCCTGTTTTCACTGCATACGTCCTCTCTAAACGGAAAAAGCGAATCTTATCGATACTTAGTCTCTCCATCACTTGACCTGCAAACAGGGATAGAGAGCAAGAGAAATTAGGAAATGCTGAATGGTCATGTCCCACAAATAAAACGGCATTAGCTGGCAAGGTATTGAAGTATGAATAAGTGAGTGGCTAAGCTTCTAGCTAACTAGTTAGTTTAGTAACCATTGGCCATGTCATATCTTATGTATGTATATAGACTTCTTGTCTACTTGAACAGTACAAATTGTAGTTATTTTTTTTTACCTTTAAATTGCAACAATTCAGTCATGTACAGATTTTCCAAACTGGTCCATAGACATTTTTTTTTAAAACTTATTTAACATTCCATGTTGAATTAGATACGTTAGCTAGCTATATAGTTAAATTGCTTGAGGTAATTCCATTTGATGCATCTTCCCTCATTTGATCAAGACTATGTTAGGTATTTGAGTGTTGTTGGGGGCAGCTGGCTGAAAAGGATTCCAGTACAATTTCCTCATTATTAGCAAAATTCATGCTGACTATGTCAGAATATACTTAATTTCTCTCAAATTAAGTCTAAATAATACTAGCAAAGAAACTAGACTCTTTGAGCAACAGGAGCCTATCCTGGGAACATTGTGTGCGATGTGAGAATACACACTCTCTGGGACAAAAATACATGACAAGGCACTATGGACATACACATGCACCTAGGGGCAATTTACCATTGCCAACCCACCTACTGAAATGCTTTTTGGGAGGTGGAAGGATCAAAACTGCACAAAAACAATAACCAAAGCTCAGAATTGAACCAGGGACCCTGGAGTTGTGAGCCATGAAACAACAAAACTATTCTTGGTCATGGAAAGCAAATAGCTGAATTAGTTATGCACGCTTTTATTTACTAGACTATGCTAATATCTAGGGAGGAAAATAGTCTGTACAGGACTTCACAGAGTTTATTTGTGATTGTTGTGCCTAAAAATGTAACATCAATCAGTCTGCAACTCATGGGGCAAATAAAACACACTGCACTCTCCACTTCTTGATTTTTAACCTCTAAAGCCAAAGTTAACCCACACACTCCTCCTCTATGCAGTGCTATTTTTACAGAAAAAGTAACAGGTGATAATCTTTGCATGATTCATTATCGGCATTGGGTGGAGTCGGACAATGCCTTGCTTTAAAATATATCATCATTGGCAACCATTAATTACTAATAAATATTTAAGAAGTGGAAAAATACCACTAAGCATAAAAGTGCACATGAAAGTCTTGCTATTTTAAATAACACATGATTAAAATTCCCTAAGGCACTCACCCCCCTCCTGGTCAGGAGGCTCGATGTTATAGCCATATCCAATTAGTGTACGGACGGTTTCACGCAGGCTGTCTCGGTTTGACTTCTTGGTGCGTTCATCAAGCAATGCATATGGCACCAGACGGGGATTGCGCTTGCTTTTCAGATCCTAAACAGATATAGAGAGAGAGTGTTATACAGTGTTATTTAGCTGCCCTGCTCTAGGGGATAGCATTCTAAACTGCTGTGTTATGACTTCCCTGGCTATGGTTTCCGCTCATTGGAAAATTAATTATCCATTTGCCCCCATTATTATTTTTATGCTAACATTCTGCTTTATATTACTGTTCTGTGGAGATGTGAAAAAAATTGTAGCAGTACAATTATAGAGGAGACACACTGTAAAATGATGACACATACTGTTGTTTGTCTTATTGCTGCTGTTGTTCTGTGTACTGTTTTGTGTTACATATGCTGTACATATTCTGTGTATTGTGCTGTACCTGTTTTCTTATATTCAATGTAATACTTGTGCTAAATGCAGTCTTGTACAGATCTATTTTTTGTCTCTTATGTTGCACCACAAACCAGTAAAATTTTTTACTATTTTAAATATGTTTATGGGTGGAATGATTATAAGAATACTTCTTGTTGTTTCTTTCAGTCTTGTAACATGTAACCCCAAAGCCCAAACCATAAAAAATATCAAGGGTTGATTATTTAGTAAATAAATGTCAACAATAAAATGAAAACACCAAATGAGAACATCAACCTGAACTGAGGGTTTCATTACCTGCTGTATGCCATAGGTCCAGCCTTGTTTGACCCGATCTTTGGCCCAAACGTTGTGTGCGTTCTCGGCCAACTTGTCCACAAGGAGCTCTTGCGCAGGGCTCAGCTTCACTTCTGAAAGCTCCAGTGGCATGGGCTTGTAGCCATTAGACATCATGTAACTTTGCAGCAGCACAGGATTAGTTTTAGAATGAGGACGATTACAAGTTAGATATACATAACATATTGTATGTTAATAATCTGATTAAAAAAAAACACAGTTTTATAATAGAATGTAAGTTAATAATCTGATCATTAGCTTATTTCTATTACTAATAACTCAGCATTTAGCATTCTGGTATACTGGTCTGATTTAATGTAAATCCAGATATGCTCTACAACAAACAAAGTGTATGTTATACTAGGCTCAAATGCTTTTTGTAAAATTCATACGTAGCGTATAATTAGTTCTTATAATCTGACTAGATTATGAATCACACTAATCCTCTAAATTAATATAATTTGCTGTTGCACTTGATTATCCACCAGCAGGTTACCACATTGGCCACTGAGCTCTGCAAAAGACTTACTTCTTTGGGAGTTTCACTTTTTTTAGCTCCTCTTCAGCGTTGACACTGACCTGAACCACATGGCAGCCCAGAGCCAAAAGAGTCCTAAAGAGACATTATCCAGCGCTGATGAGAGATTATGCTCACATTGCTTTATCCCAGGGGTTCCCAATCTATGGTTTGCTTGATTTACAAATGGGGTGAGGAGAGAAACAATCTCCTCTTTTATTTTATTAATTTATTTTACCAATTAATAATAGAAATAATGAATATGGATTATGTGTGCCAATATTTTAAAATGTCACATTCAAACAAGCTACATTTATATTAATTATGAATGTGATATTTTATTAGTTTTTGCCATCTTGACACAGTGCACTAGTGTAGAGTATCAGCTCCTGTCCATCTACCTTAAAACAACAACCACTAAACAAACTAGCGGCGTGTCTCAAATCACATATTTCTGTACTATTCTAGACTGTTATTGAGTATTTACACTAACTGGTTTTCTTTTTACACTAAGTGTTTGAATTTTTAGAAATCTCTAATGTCACCTTCAAACTTACCAAAAAGTCTGTTTAATGCCAGAAAGTTTTAAAGAGAAACAGAGCTGGTGAGTGTGATTAATGTCTCTGTTTACAAAATCGCTAAACGTTTTACAGTTTCACAGAGACCTGATGGACAGGGATGTTTTGGCTCTGCCATCTATAGTGGATGTGTTTTTCTATTCTTCCAGATACATAAGATTCCCAGGCGAGAGTGTGAACAAAGGCACTAACGTTGCTGCTGCTTCTGCACATGCATGCAAAATCATGTGTCAAGAACGAACCAAATAAACCCTTTGCTTTGTGTTAGGCTGTATCACTCCACCCCAGAGTGGATTATTTTTCGTTAACAACACAACATTTCCCACTAGATTGATAAGTTAGTGCAAAGAATATTTCTTTGGTGTTTAGTCACTTTTTGTTTAGTTACACGCATAAGAGTCTTTTCATATATACTATACAAATGTCTGCCAAAGTACAACATATCTTTCCGTTATACCTTTAAAATGAGTCTGTACCTCAAGGTTGTCTCTGTTTAAAAAATAATTGCATTTCAGAGACATCTGATTAAATTGTGATTGGATCAAGCTGTCCCACTCCAAAGACAAACAAGGTCAGCATATCCTGTTTAAAAAAGCTTACAATTTGTGAAAATAGGCTATTTTGCGTGACCTGTAATCCAAAAGTCCCCTTCCACAACCAAGAGCTCTTTTAATTTGATCAGTTATTAAAACAAATACAACTATTTGTTAAATAAAACAAATTTCATAATACATTCCCCTAGCAAGACTGTATGAGATAATGATAATGTATGAGATATAATTTAAACAAATATATGGTCTCACACCAATTTTAGAAGATATAAACTGATCAATTTGTGTGTTTCCAGATGTATCTCAAATGTTTAGAGCACCTCAACAGGCAATCACTTGTAGGATGGCATACAAACACATTCATCCACAACCATAGAGGGCTTACTTTAATGTCTCTGTTGACATCTGCAGGTTGTAATTCCTCTCTGTTTCAGGCAGCTTTGAGAAATCCACCAGGCAGGGGTGCTGCCTTTTATTATCGTCTCTTATCTGAGGAAGAACAAAACATAAATCATTTTGGCAAATTGGATCCAAAAAAGATGTATAGGACAAACGGCAAAACACTGACGATGCAATACAGATAGCTATAGCAACCCTGAAACTGACTGAAGATTGCTATAAAGAGGGAAAAGAAGAGCATAATGAATGGTACTCAAAAACACACACAGATTTGGAAAGAAGGAATGGCATTTTAGTGGATATTTCAGGTAATGTAGAGGAATCATGGTCTGGAATACTAATGCCCTGGTTTACAAACATTTTGTGTGTAAAAAACACCATGCAAAAAACACATGCAAGCGTATTTACTATTAGGCTTTATGGAAGACTGCATATATCATATGAGCAAAATAGCATGTCTTGTCCATTTTGTAACTTTCAGTTGAAAAGTACAAAATACATTACTGGGCAAAAAAAATTTTTAAAAAATGAGGCCAAGCCCAAAATGGCAAAACATTAAGCTTTTATGGTCTTAACAACAAATCATTGGTCAGAAAATTAGCAAAAATTTAATAAATGCACTCCTGAGACCTCCTGTGCCACCATTTCCTCGTTTACTTTTGCTGCAGTGAATTGTTTGGGGGAAAAGCTATAAATAGGGAAATTCACTTATATGGTCTTCTTGTACACTTATATGGTCTTCTTGTACACATAAAATTATGAAAATGATTAAAATGGTTGATGTAAAATTCAAACTAACACATGTATGGGTGTACAAAATTTAAAGAAAGATCAATAATAAATAAATAAATAAATAAATACAATAAAATAAAAAGCTGTCCACAAGTTTACCCACAAGGCTTAAACATTTAAATAAATCAAAGGGAAAAGCTATCATATACTGAGTTATTTTATCTATTTGTTTAATTCTTGCTAATGTCCTGACCAATGAGTTGTTGTTAAGATCATTAAAAGCTTCATATTTTGGGCTTGGTCCATTTTTTTTGCCCAGGAGTGTACAGAATGCTGTTTATGTAAATAGATTATCACCCACAACATAATTTACTGCAGCCTGAAAGTCACTTTGGCAATAATGATTGCCTAACCTAAGGGTAGTTATTAAATTTATGTATGCCCATTTCTGCTATGTAAAGGCAAAATAAAACGTTTGGGTTACACATGTAACCCTGTTCCCTGAGAAAGGAACGAGACATTTTGTGAGCTACATGCTGTGGGAAGCGCCCTCGCATGTGACCAGTATCTGAAGCTTGTGTAACATCATGCTTATTTATAGACCATGATCAGGTGACATGGCAATTAAGCGCATCGTGTGATATAAAAACAGCACCTATGAACCGCGCCATCAGCCTCTATTATCTGAAGGGAAGACACAATTCACAGGCATGCCCCAGTATGACAAAGCTACGCAGCATCTCGTTCCCTTCTCAGGGAACAGGGTTACAAGTGTAACCCAGACGTTCCCTTTCAAAGGGAACTCAACGTTGCATGAGCTAAACACTGTGGGAACGACAATACCCACTCCGTTATACTGAGGGTATGGCCTGTATAAAAAGATCCGAGACTGAGGGTTTTTGCAAGACATTCAAGCCCGGGGTAGAATGTATATCCAGGCTGTAATATCGGATGAATATGTGTGGCATAGACCACCCCACTGCAGCACACACATCTTGTAAGAGTACCCCTTTGGACAAAGCCTTTGAGGAGGTGACACCCCTAGTGGAATGAGCCCTTATGCACAGAGGCATAGCGAGACTGCACGCCTCCTAAGCGATAGAGATTTCTTCCAGAATCCAATTAGCGATACACTGCTTCGATACAGCATCACCTCTACTGTTGCCACCAAAGCAGACCAGCAGCTGCGCAGACTTACACCACTGGCCGGAGCGGTGAACATAAGTAAGAGAGCCCTTACTACACACAGTAGGTGCAATTTCTCTTGTTCCGGCGTGAGGAACAGAGGAGGGCAGAAAGCCTGCAACACTACTGGCTGGGCAGCAGACGTAGGCAATTTAGGAATATAATCCACCCTAGGATATAGGAAGGCCTTGGCTAATCCAGGGGCAAAGTCAAGGCAGGAAGGGGCAACAAAGAGTGCTTGTAGATCTCCTATTTGCTTGAGAGATGTCAGGGCCAGCAGAGTCTCTGAGGGCTCAAATGGGGCACCTGACAGACCTTCCAGGAGAGCAGAAAGGTCCCAGGAAGGTATGCCTGGTCTGCAGATGGGCCTGAGTCAACTGACACCATTCATAAACCTCGATGTTAGAGGATTTTGCCTCACAGAGGCTCCATCAAGAGGGGCGTGGCTGGCCAAAATGGTGGACACGTAGACCTTGATGTAGAAGGAGCCAACCCTGCTGAGAAACGTCCTTGTAAGAACTCCAGGACTGTAGCTATTGCGCAGTTCACTGGGTCTAGCTGACATTCCTCACACCATGAGACAAAAAGTCGCCACTTGAGCACATACAATTTCTTCGTGGATGATGCTCTATCTAGGAGCTGGTGACCCTCAGGGGCCAGACCCACAGTTTCCATAGTTCCTGCCGAGGGTGATAAATCAGCCTTCTGGCTTGAGACAGTAGATCCCTGTGGATGGGAATCTCCCAAGGAGTGCCGTCCAGCACAGATATTATCTCTGAGAACCATATGCGAGCTGGCCAATAAAGTGCTACTAGCAGCACACGTAGACACTCTTGGAGAACTCTCGGTAGAACTTGTGGGAGCAGAGCAATCATGGGAAAAATGTACAGATGTGATCTCGGCCACATGTGCACCATGCTGTCCAGCCCCAAAGGTGTGGGAGGAGTGAGGGCAAACCACAGTGGGCATTGTGTTGTCACCTCAGAGGCAAACACATCCACTTCCGCTTGTCCGAAACTCCGCCATATGGACACCACCACTTGTGGGTGGAGCCTCCAATCCCTGGGCCTCAGCCCCTGCCTCAACAGGATGTCTGTCTGCCCCCACATTCCAGTTGCCCAGAATGTAAATTGCACTCACTGACAAAAACTTTCCCTCTGCCCAAAGAAGAATTAGTTGCACCTGCCTGAACATGGGGTGCGAACATAATCCTCCATGGTGGTTGATATGTGAGACCACCGCTGTGTTGTCTGTCACAACTACCACATGGTGACCTCTCAATTGAGGAAGAAAGAATTTCAGTGCTAGAAACACGGCCCGCATTTCTAGCCAATTTATTTGCCACTCCAGATGCGGGCCACTCCAGAGACCGTGAGCTGGACAGCCATCTAAGAATGCGCCCCGGCCTGTGAGGGAGGTGTCTGTCATTACCGTCTTGTGATAAGGAGACACCCCTAGAGTGTGACCCAAAGCTAGAAACCAGGGACACCTCCAAATTCCCAGAGCACGTAGGCATAGCCACGTGACACTGATTACTCTCAGAGGTTTCATCCTCAGACAAAATCCCCGACTTTTCAGCCACCACTGAAACGGTCTCCTGTGCAATAGGCCCAATGGTATGACGTTGGCTGCTGCTGCCATAAGCCCCAACAGTCTCTCATAGAGACTGGAGGGGATGCCCAGATCCAGCTTTATCTTGCTCAATGTTGATACGATTAACCCTACGCATATTAGAGTAGAAATGCCCTCATCATAGCAGAATCCTTATAAACTCCTCTACACTGGAGAAAGCATACTTTTCTTGAGGTTCAAGAATGACATCCATGCACTTTGTGAAGGTGTATAAGGGGATAAAGCTAGCCTGAAGGGAAGAACCTGATATCGGTATGTGTTGCCTCCAAACACAAACCTCAGAAACTTGCTGTGACTGGGCGATATTTCTATGTGGAAATATGCATCTTTTAGATCTATCGTCACAAACCAGTCCTCAAACTGAATCGTTGGAACGATAAGTTTGAGTGTCAGCATCTTGAACTTGTATGTCTGAAGAGTATGGTTCAGATCTAAAATTGACTGCATACTCCCATATTTTTTGCAGGAAATAATGGCTGTAAAATCATCCCTCCCTCAGGGAATGGTGTACATGTTCTATGGCCCCTTTGTCCAAGAGGAATTTTACTTCCTGCACTAACATCTGGCTCAGGTCTGTGCTGACTACTGTGGTGAGCACACCTCTGAACTGGGGTGTGGGGTGGGGGGTTGGGGGATTTTTGGGAGTACAGCTTGGGAGAAAACTTGGGACAGCCTTGGCTAGGGGAGGCCCTACAGTAGTACTGGGGGCTAACAACCTCATGTCCCCTGATACGTCCCTACACTGCCAGTCATTACCGCTCCTCCTTTGTCTGCTTGGCCTTTATGACCATTCTCAGATCAGGCCTAGTGGCAGACTGCGACTGTGTCTGCCCGGTTCCCTTGGCTGTCTGCGGGGGAAGGCGGGCTGCCACACTCACCTTCTGTGCCTCCCTCGTACTAGTGCTGGTGAACTCGACACAATAGGGAAGGAACTGGCTGAATGCCACATATGTCGAGCTCACGCAGCAGGTCTGTCTGGGAAGCCTGCAACACTGCCACTGTATACAGTGGCCCAAAAGCAAGACCCATTACCTCATAGGCCTTGCCCTCCAACGGCACAGTGACCTTACATGGCTTGGATGGCAAAGCCGGCCCCCCTAAATTACCTGCTGTCGATAGAGAGAGGTAGCTCTCAAGTGCCTCCTCCACCTTCAGCATAGCTAAATAGCCGTGCCGTTCATTACCCATGATGGCTGAATAATCAGACATCACGGTGTTATAAATACGACTTATGTAAGGTTTTCCCCAGAAGCGTGATATTTTGTCATTCACTTCTGGAAAAAAGGGCAGTGTGAGGGAGATTTATTTTCACTGGGGAGAAAAAAAAGCTCATCCATACAGCCTTAGTAATCATTTCAAGCAGCTCTTTATATGCTTGAGAGCTACTCACAGATTTTAGGACACCCTTCTGGCTCCTCAAAGTCAGAGAGGAAATTATGTATTTATTTATTTAATTTATTATTATTATTATTATTATTATTATTATTATTATTATTATTATTTTATAAATATTATTAATATTTTTTTGACTTTCCATAGCAGAAGGAGGAGTTGCGAAAATCTGGTGGAGAGCCAGACCCGGAAGACAGAAAGAGATAGAGTAGCGCTCGTCTACGGCTCCTCTTCCAGATCCATAAGAGATCCCCAGGACCTGAACCAGCTGCCTCGGCAGTGGCCGGCCCAGATCTGCGAGGCTCTGAAACCCAACTCCCTTCGGCCGAGAAAAGCGCGAGTTGCGAGTGGAGCTGCCTAATTGTAAGGTGTTAACAATGCAAACAGTCAGACCTCTCAAGGGCTGCCCTGGTGTGCTCCATCCCTAGACACATCACACAGAAAGTGTGTCCGTCCCCCTCATGATGAAATGGGAGAGAAGCGTAACACACTTCCTGAATTCTCTCACTCATACTTTCCTCGCTCTCTCTCTTTTTTAAAGGGACAGAAAAGTAAAGAGATTTTTAATCTCTGAAGATAGAGAGAAAATGAAGAGTCTTTTTGCAAGCATTACACAAACGACTGACATGTAGTCTCGCTGAAGATAATAAGGCTGATGGCGCAGTTCATAGGTGCTGTTTTTATATCACGCGACACACTTAATTGCCACATCACCTGATCATTGCAGGCCTATAAATAGGCATGATGTTACACAAGCTTCAGATACTGGTCACGGGTGAGGGCACTTCCCAGAGCATGTAGCTTGTGCAACGTTGAGTTCCCTTTGAAAGGGAACAATTGTTTTATTAGTTCATCAAAACTGTCAGTATTTCAAAAGCTTCTCAAAATCATGCTACCACATTAAATTAAATACAATATATGCATCATGGTCTCACCTCTGATTCCAACAGAATTCAAAGGGTCTGTGAAAAGGTTTTTTTTATTTGCATATATATACCTTAATAACAGAACATAAAATCATGTCTTTCCTTTATTTTATTCATATTGCATTTCGAATAGTTTTTAGATATCCTTCACAACCCTCAAATTTTAGATTCAGTTCACTCTCCTGGAACACTCTTTGAGATCTGAGTTTGCCACAACTATGGTAAACAATTAGAACATAATATTCATTTCACTACCCTCCAAGTTTGCACATGACACGTTTATACATTTACTCTTTAGAAGATTGCATTTACAAATTAGTGCTTCTTAACTGGCATCATAGTAAATCAGGACTAAGCATGAATGAATAAATAGTCCTTCATTAACACTACTACTATAAACTAATGGGAAATTAGTAGGTAGGAATGATTGGAGTATTTCACCATTAACTGAGCAGTAATTTCTGAGTCTTATATTTCTCCTGCAGAACTAGTAGTTAACTATGTTTCTTTTATAATAATTACGGATTAATTACTGATCATATTAACACTAATTCCCAATTGAGACATTTGTTTCACTTTCCTTTTACACATTTACACATTGCTAATTACTGAAGGGTGACTGTTTCATTCTTTAGTTGTTAATGATAATCTGGAAAAGTGAAACACATAGAAAGTACTTTCTAATGGACAGAACTCTTTGTGTGGGTCACAGGGAGTATTACAATTAGTAACATAATAAAATGTTCAAATGTTACAGTAGTCCTATATACATAACAAATCTTAAATAAAAAAAAGTAGGGTGGTCAAGTCTTGGGGTCGCAGAAAATGCATAATGCCTATTTTGGGTCATTTTCCCAAAACATTTGGATACTCCTGCTGTAGGCTGTCTCATCTCTGTTTGTAATGAGGTCTAGAATGGGTGTGTCATCAGCAAAACTTGAAAATGACGTTGAAGCTGTGTTTGGCACCAGAGTCATGCCTGAAGCAGGAGTACAGGAGGGGGCTCCGTACACATCCCTAGGTAGCACCTGTATACAGACTTAGTATGGATGAAGTGAGGGTCTGCTCATTAGGAAAACCATTGTTACTTAAAATTAAATAGCCATAGTTAGCTGCAAGAGAAATGTAAGTCTCAGTAATTCCTGCTAGGTTATTAGTGAACTACACCATGCAAGTTACTAGTAAACTCCAAGCATTCTTACTGAGTAATTAATTAGTGTTCCTTAGTAGGTAATCACAGTAACCTAAGTGTTGATGAAGAACTAGTCATTCATTCTTGCTTACACTTTGTAAAGTAAGCTAGAAATTATAGAAGAGTATTGTACATGTTACTAGCATTGATTTTTAATTCTGACATTCTTTATGAATACAGATTAATTTTTTATTATTTATGGTGAATTACATCTTTAGTAGAAGCTTAACCCTTAAACACATACCTCGGGTCGATGGTGACCCGGGACGTCATCCAGTACCCTCCCCCTCGTTCATTTTTTCACGTTAGACCTCCACCTTCTTGGTATTCCTCAATGTATTCATTATCAACAATATAACAAAAACATTTTTTATTGTCAAATAATATCTGCTTTATAATTCATTTATTGTAAAATGTTTATAGGGTTGCTACTGACCCGAGGTACATAGACATAAAAAAAAATTAAAAACTTGACATGGTTCAGCAATTTACTGCAGAACAAGTTTCTAATCAAATATTAGCGTCGTTTTATGGTGGATCTGATGATGAATCTGTCAGCGAACAAAATATTGATTTTGATGATTATGAACACAAAAGCAGCCTATTGAGAGTAATGCATCGAATGATCCGATCCCGAATATGAGCCATATGCTGAATTTACCAGGGGAAATGCAGAAGGTGTCACAATTATCTATCTTAATATTACTTAATAATATTGTTTTTAGCCATGATTATATTATACATGAAATTATACATGATAAAATGACTTTAATTACGAAAATATTAAATATTGTAATGATTTTAATTATGTTATGGTGACTGAAACGATTGAATGAAAATGCTACAATACTTTCATTATTTTAGCATGTGAATTATTGGTGCGTGATTTTAATGGTGTATCTCTTTTGCATTTGTTTTATTTTGTAATTGTAAATAAAATATTAGGACAGTTTTATACTATTGGAGCAGTTTAGAGATCCATCCATGTTATATACTCCGGGTCGCTAACGCCCCGAATATGTATTAATGACTGTCGAAACATTTATGCATTTAAGGGTTAATCCTGGGATTGTTTTTTTTGTTGTTGTTTGTTTGGGGTTTTTTTAAACCACAGACACAAACCACTGCCATGGAAGCATCGCTGCTAGACAAAGAGAGGGAACTGCATGTCTAGATAAATTTAAGGAAGCACCCAATACCCCTCCTGATAATATAAAGCCATCACCAACTGTGCCAGATACATTTATATTTTGATCTTGATTTTCCAGCCAATGCTACATCACCCCAAAGTTAACAAGGTCTCATTAAAACCATAAATAAATCCTGCCCACAACAGCTGGACCTCGATGATGGCAGCTTAACAAGTGGAGAGCTTGACCTGTCCTAATAATTGCTCTTGGCCCTAATTAAGAACTCTATTTAACTACTGTGAGGAACAGAAAAAATGGTCTGAGTACAAAAAGAGACTCACTGTTTTTCAGGGCTTAGGAGAAGGAAATCAAAGAGAATATGATCAATATAAGTCAACATATTAATCATATTTGTAGTACATACATACAAGTGCTGGGATTTTGATGATGATTTTGTCTTAAAGGGCCTACTGTGGTCTTAAAGCCATTTTTTTTTTTACATAAAAAATAAGAGAGGATCACAGATACTAACTATTTCATAATGAAAGTCTGGTTTTACAAACAGAAATTAATCAGGCTTAACTGAATAAATTACATAGAAATACTACATTGAATTTGTAAATGAGTTATTGAGAAATTGAGCACATAGTCATAGTTTATTCATGACAAGTGTTGAAACTGCAGCAAATGTGTGCTGTTACCCATTCAGCCCTTTAATCTGAGTAAATCAACCACAATTTAAAGCAAAATCAATCATACCCAACATGGGAGAAATGACTGAATTAAGTAATCTGGAACATATGGAAATTAAAATGGAGTTGATGCTTTCAATTGCACAATGAACCAAAATCTTTTTTTGACTTACCCTCTGTTTAATTTGATCAGCAAATTATAAAAGAGAAAGCAAAGTGAAGCACTGAACAAGCTTTTGTTAATATAAATGATAACCATTCAAAAATTCAGAGTAAGAATCTGATCTGTAGTATCTAAAAGTTTTCAGTAGTATGCGCTTGAAATATTGGTGTGGATGAAATTTGAGTGTGTGTCATAATTGTATGATCTGGTCCAAACTAAAATGTATGGTTGTGTGTTAAAATGGTATGGGCTATGTGCTATCAGGCCTGCTGAACTTTTTGTTGTTGTTGTTGTTGTTGTAGTCGTACCTTGCCATAAGACCAGCCCAGTTCAATCTTGTTTATGGCCCACAGTTCATGGATGTTCTCAGCCAGCCTATCACGTACTTTCTCCAGGTGAGGAGGCATGACAATCTGTGACACAAAAAAGGCTTTACAATGAGCTTTAGATTTACAAAAGGTTTTACATTTATTAATTTCTTTTTAAACTATTATTAAAATAATTTACAATTTATTTGTTGGATGTTGATCATTCTGTTTATCTACTATTTTTTTTATTGCACTTGCTATGTTCTTTTTAATTTTTAATTTTAATTTTTAATTAATATTGAAATACAAGTATTTGAGTTTATGTAAGCTCTGTCTCTATGTGTGTCCTTATACACTCACCAGCCACTTTAATAGGAACACCTGTAAATCTGCCAATAATTTGGCAGCAGTGCAATGCATAATGTTCACATCAAACATTATCATTTACATAGTACATTATCCATCCATCTTCTACCGCTTACTCCTTCTTCAGGGTCACGGGGAACCTGGAGCCAATCCCAGGGAGCATCGGGCACAAGGCGGGGTACACCCTGGACAGGGTGCCAGTCAATCGCAGGGCACAATCACATACACACTCACACACCCATTCATACACTACGGACACTTTAGACACGCCAATCAGCCTACCATGCATGTCTTTGGACTGGGGGAGTAAACCAGAATACCTGGAGGAAACCCCCACAGCACAGGGAGAACATGCAAACTCCGCACACTCCCGGCGGGAATCGAACCCTGGACCCTGGAGGCGAACGTGCTAACCACTAAGCCACCATGTGCCCCATTAGTACATTAGTATGTAAATGTGATCTAAGTGATTTTGACCATAGCATTGTTATTGTTGCCAGACACATTGGTACTGAGTAATTCAACTGCTGATCTCCTGGGATTTACATACACAACAGTCTCTAGAGTTTACACAGAATAGCATGATAAACAAAGCAGCAGTTCTGCAGGTGGACATGCCTTGAGAGAGGTCAGAGGAGGTCATAGGAGAATGGCCAGACTGGTTCAAGCTAACAGGAAGACTGCAGTAACTCAAATAACCACTCTTTACAAACTTGGTGACCAGAAAAGCATCTTAGAATGCACAACATATCGAGGAGGGTGGGCTACAACATCTGAAACCACATCAGCTTCCATTCAAGTCAGCTAAGAACAGTAATCTGAGGCTACAGTGGGCACAGGCTCACCAGAACATGACAATTTAAGACTGGAAAAAAGACCAGGGAACGTTATTCTGATATTTACCTGTCCAGTTTCGATGTGCCTGTGCCAACTGCAGCCTCTGATTCCTGTTCTTGGCTGACAGGAGAGGAGCCCAGTGTGGTTTTGAGTGGAGTCAAACTCGATGTGTGTGTCACTGTGTAACTCAGAGATGGAAAACTCGAGTCGTGACTTGGACTCGAGTCGCACTTAAGTCACAAAAAAAAAAGACTTGCAACTTGACTTGGACTCATGAACAACTGACTTGGACTTGAAGACAGAGACTCGTGAAAAACACGATTTTTTTTATTTTGCCAATTTACCTACATACATGTTTTTGAAAGGTGTGGGAAACTGGTGAACCCAGAAGCAGAAATTCAGCACAGACAGTAACCCGGGCTCAGAATTTTACCAGGGACCCTGGACCTACCTGCTGCACCCCTTTATTTACAAGGTATAAAATGTTTTGTACATAAACTTGGATACATTTGATGACTAAACTACATAAAGAAACAGCAACACATCCATAACTAACTAACCTTCACATAAACTTTATTCTGTCAATTTTGTTATTCTTGTATTGACATAATAAATAATGTTCTTACTTGAGAGGTGTCCACTGGAGTGGGTATAAAAGAAGCCTGGGACAGAAATTGTGTGGTGCCCAGCAAGTCTCTCACTCCATCCACATCCCTTTTGTACTCCTTAACTGGTTCTACTCGCATCTTTTCTTTGGGAAGCAGTGCCTCATAGCAGGGAGCGTAGCCTGACGGAGGCAGGAACTTAAATTCACCGTGGCGGCCACCTAAAAGGAAACGCACCCTGCAGAGATAAACAAAGGTTGAGTGGGTGAATACAAAATGAAAATAAGATGCTGGACAAGATAAAGAAATCAGTCCAAAATGGTGTCGGTGAGAGGCAACATGTTGGACGCCGCTCTCCGCAGATCTGAATCCTTAAATCCATGTGCTTAAGAAATTGAGACTGCCATTACTTTCTATGTATTATATGTATTTGTGGTATAACAGTTATTGAAAATTATTAAACTTGTGCTTTGAGGTGGAGTACTGTACTGTGTAATGAGCGTGAGATTTTTGTTTTGATTTTTGTGCTAATGGCTTACAGTTTTGCTCATAAATTTAAATAACCCTTGCAGAATCTGCAAAATGTTAATCTTTTTTTTTTTTAAAATAAGAGGCCTCATTAAAATTGCATTTTTGTTTTTTATTTAGTACTGTAAAATCCTCCAGGTCCTGCACATTCTTTGCTTTCCCAGTATCTTCTGCATATTTGACCCCTTTCCAACAGCGGCTATATGATGTTGAGATCCATCTTTTCACACTAAGGACAACTGAGGGACTCATACACAACTATTACAAAAGGTGCAAACATTCACTGATGCACAAGAAGGCAACACAATACGTTAAGTAAATTGTTTCTGAAAACCTTATTCTGCAAGGGGTACAGTATATAAATTCAAGAGCACAACTGTAGGTAAAGGGCAAGTGCTCTTAGTGCCTGTGTGTAATAACAATGTGTAAGCATAAAAATGTAGGAAAAAATATTTATCAGAACAGAGATAGATTGGCAAAATGAGCAGTGCACATTAACTAGTATCACAATGTGCTTTGAACTGATCTTGTATCAACACCGTAATTACTCTTTTGGGCTTTATTAACTTGCGAGCACTCTCAGCAATCCTTCAATCTAATTTAGAGAGATATAAAAATTACAATAATAGCCATAAAGTGATTTATAGTCTCTGCTTACTTTCCAATGTTCTCTGAACACCCTGAACACCTGGTAAGGCTTTTTAATGGAAAACCCTTTCCAGCTGGCCTCTTCAGACACACTTACCAACACAAAATTAAATTAATCAATTCCCTATAATTCGATGTATACGTTTGAATTGAGTTACTTCTCTCAAATCAAACACCCATGCATGCAAACACGCATATATTTAAATAAATGTAGCACAGTTAAAAAAAAATGGAAGTCATGGTCAAAAGATGTACAGCTTTGCTGAGCTTCAATGCTGTAAGTATGAGCGCCATTGTGTGTGTTATCAGATGGTCACACATGTTGCCACTGCTAGACAGCATTTTATAGAGAACCAGACATAATCAGCAGCCAAAGAGGAAGAGTTAATGCTATTCCAAGTGCCGGGAGTATTAACATGCCCACCATGCACTCAGTGCTCAGCTTTAGAGCTTTAACCATTTGCATTGGTCATGAAATATTATTAATATTAACACTTTACATGGCAAAAAAAAACCCCAACTCTTACAGGTTACCTGCAAAAGGATATTAGTAAATGAATGGGTGTGAATAAGGTTTGAAATAGAGTAGGTAATAAGAGGCAATACAAAAGGCTGTACTCCAAAAAGGCAATAAAAAAGCATGGCAGGATGTTGTAAAGCAACTGAGTAATAAAAGCAATGAGAAACAATTCTGAGACAAACTATGAGAAAATGCTTATCAAGCTGTGACACTCAAACTAGCTTGTCCAATGTACTGTGTAAACATATATACACACATACTGTATACTAAATGGCCAAAAGTATGTGGACATCTGACCTTCACTCCCATATGTGGGTCTTCCCCAAACTGCTGCCATAAAGTTGGAAGCACACTGTTGTATATGATGTCTTTGTATGCTGTAGCATTACAGTTTCCCTTCAATATGTTCCAGCATGACAATGCCACTGTGCACAAAGCAAGGTCCAGGGAGACATGGTTTGTCAAGGTTGGAGTGGAAGAACTTGAGCGGCCTGCACAGAGCCCTGACCTCAAGCCCACTGAACACTTTGGGGATGACCTTTAATGCTAATGGTGCCCCAGGCCTCCTCACCCAACGTTTCACGTCACTAATGCGCTTGTGGCTGAATGGGCAAATCCGCACAGCCACATTCCACATTCTTGCAGAAAGCCTTCCCAGAGGAGTGGAGTTTTTTATATCAGCAAACAGATCTGCAAGTTTTTTTGTAAATGTGCGTGTGATGGTCAGGTGTCCACAAAGCTTTGGCCATGTAGTGTATAATCCCTCTAATTTGTACATTTGTTACATACTTGACACCAGCGGAGAAGCTCACGACAGGGAAGAAGAGACCATCTGTGTTGAAGCTCTCAAACATGCCTTGAACAGGCTGACCGTTGATTCTAAAGGAGATGCTTGGAGCTCCAAGATCTAAACAGCAGCTCACCACATCATCTGAGGCAAGTACATGCTGGTTTACTGAAGCTACTCTCCGTGGGATTCGACCTGCAGCACAAACATAGACACATAAACAAAGAACTGTCTGTGAACACAGAGGAGGAGTCAGTCAATGCCTTATAACTGTAACTTCTGCACTTTATAAAGTATTTTACCTTTACCTTAGCAATCCACACTAGATCACTTTCATGAGCACTGCACTTGCATGAGAGGCAATTCAGAATAAATCGAGTTTCAGACTAAACAGTGACTAATAAAAATAAATAAACTGCATTTTGTGTGAACTGCCAGAACAAAATAGCACAATTTAAGTACCTAAATTGATTGAAAAAAAAATAAAAAATCTCAATCTACAGGGTGTCCCAAAAGTCTCCACATATACAGTCATGTGAAAAAATAAGGACACCCCATGGAAATTGTTGGCTTCTTTGACATTTTTGGACAAGCAAACATTTGATCCTCTTTATAAAGTTGATACACTCTATCAAATGACACATAAAAGTGACATTCTGTAGTCATTTTCAATTTAAATGAAAAAAAAAAAAACACATGGAAAAAGTAAGTACACCCCTACATTTATTACACCTTCAAACCCAAAGATTATTTGTTATGTCTTCAAAGAGTCAGGTGTTCAAGATTGGGTGCCAGTGATAAGAACCTGCTTAGGGAATGCAGGTGCAACCTGTCTTATTTATACCCCTCTCATATCTAGTGTCTGGTGTTCCCTTTCCCTTTTGGGTTGTGTGATGTCATCATGCCAAGATCTAAAGAGTTCTGTAAGGCCTTCAGAAAAAAGAGGTTTTGACCTGCATGGGAGGCGTGCCAGGAAAAAAGCCTTTGCAAGACTACAGTTTGCCAATGAGCATATAGGCAAAGACCAGGCCTTTTGGAATAATGTGCACTTGACAGACAATCAAAGATAGAGCTGTTTGGCCACAGTAACAGCACACATGTTTGGCATAGACCAAAGACAGTTTTTCAGGAGCAGCAACTCATACCAACTATGAGGCACAATGGTAGAAATGTTGTGTTTTTGGGTTGCTTTGCTGCCTCAGGGACTGGGCAGTTTGCATTCATTGATTCAACTATGAATTCTGCATCATATCAAAGAGTGCAGATGATGAAGATGAAGAGTGAAGATAATGTGAGGTCATCTGTCTAAAAGTTGAAGTTGAACCAAAAGTGGACCTTTCAACAGGCAAAATCCACCAAGGAATGGCTCAAAAAGAAGAAATGGAGGGTTATGGAATGGCAAAGTCTGGATTGGAATCCCATTGAAATGTTGTTGGGGGATTTGAAACAGGCAGTACATGCAAGAAAACCCTCAAACATCTCGCAACTGAAAGTATATTGCATGGAAGAGTGGTCAAAATTTCCAGCAAGCCTGGTGGACAATTATGCAAAATGCCTACTAGAAGTTATTTCTGCTAAAGTGGGCAATACTAGCTTCTGAGGCCATGGGTGTACTTACTATTTCCACAGAAGAATATCACATCTATTGATATTTCTTTTGCATAAATGATTGAAAAAACGAATTATCCTTGTGGTTTTGTTCAAGTATATAACTTAATTAACAGGCACTATTTCACATAGGCACTTTTTCAGATATCTAAAAAAAATTTCAGATAGCCTTTAAAAATGTCTTTGACAAAAGAAGAACGTATTGAAATCATTCTCATAGCTGCATTGGGAAGCTGTCACAAGGTTGCGAAGTACTTTAACAAGAAAAATGGCAAGCACATCACACACTGTTGCCAAACCATCCATCCATCCATCCATCCATCTTCAACCACTTACTCCTTTTCAGGGTCGCGGGGGAACCTGGAGCCTATCCCAGGGAGCATCGGGCACAAGGCGGGGTACACCCTGGACAGGGTGCCAGTCCACTGTTGCCAAACCTCTTAACAAATTCAAAATGACTGAAAGTGTTGCGGACCAAGCGAGGAGTGGACGTCCACGAACACCCACTGACGAAGGCACAACCGACATGCATAGTTCCCTATGTATAGGGACTTTTGGGACATCCTGTATTTTAAATATTTAGTAATTAAGCATACCTGACCACAAGTGAAGTCCATCAAACCCATAAGAATAGAGGTCATCTCCAACTCCATTTCCCCCCCAGCCCTCTCCACCCCCTGGGTAGGGGGCATAGCCTTTGGAGGAAGCCCACCCGACCCGCAGGTGAGAAGGTTCGCTGGTTATAAAGTGCTCCACCTGGTCTATCATCAGCTCAAAGTACCACTTCTTGTACTGAGCAGAACCTTCCCTCACTCCCAGAAAGATGTTAGGTCTCATGCTATCATTATAGAAAAGGAAACAGAACAGACAGTTTGTGTCAAAAAATCTTAATAAATGATGTAAATGTGTAAATGTATGACTTGCTGTTTATAAAGCCAATGGAAAATGCAACACTCACGAAACAGATGTGCTAGAATCAACACTTAGTGTGTTATTTTAACATATGTTTGCACCTAGTTGTTATTTTTATCACAACCCGCATGTCATTATATTTAAGGCAGTCAGTGTTGTCATTTGATTAATGCAAGTATGTATTCAAATGTAGCCTAATATTAAAAAATTACTTTAAATCTCTTACGCGACACTCATGCAAAAAAAAATAAAAAATAAAAAGCATTTACCACAGCACTGTCAGATTCTCTACACTGACTGGTCAAAATGTGTTGATTA
This sequence comes from Ictalurus furcatus, assembly GCF_023375685.1. Lineage (NCBI taxonomy): Eukaryota > Metazoa > Chordata > Actinopteri > Siluriformes > Ictaluridae > Ictalurus > Ictalurus furcatus. The sequence continues at coordinate 8,556,054 of NC_071263.1, read as the reverse complement.
ATAGTTTTATAACAGCAACTTTGACAATAGTGCCAGCTATAATACATATTATAGGTTTATATTAATGCACTGATTCTAATATGACATCATTTATATATCAACAACTTATTAATGGTTCATAATTAACAGAACTTGTACAATGGACGCTCCACATAAAGCTCCACATTAATTCATAATTAATGGTTTTAAAAACATGCTGTTATTTGGTTATTTGGATATTTGGCTATTTGTGGCTGTGGCTCAGGTGGTAGAGTGGGTTGTCCACTAAAACAAAGGGTTGGCGGTTCGATTCCCGGCCCACGTGACTCCACATGCCGAAGTGTCCTTGGGCAAGACACTGAACTCCAAGTTGTTCCCGATGGCAAGTTAGCGCCTTGCATGGCAGCTCTGCTACCATTGGTGTATGAGTGTGTGTATGTGAATTGGTGAATGAGACACAGTGTAAAGCGCTTTGTAGAACTGCTATGGTTAAAAAAGCACTATAGAAGTGCAGACCATTACCATTCCCATATAATTCCACAACATTAACTAGAACTATAAATGGTAAAAAAAAAAATCACAATTAGTTGTTCATTAATAAATAAATAAAAATGTAATCACTGACAAATTGCTGTGGTATAAGAGGAATAAAAACTTGGCATGCTGTTATTGGAAAATAATAGTCCTCTGTGCCAAGTCAGCTCATATCACACTACACTGATATTTATTTTCCTATAACAGCATGCCCCATCATATTTAATTCCTTAGATAAAAGACCATTTTTGTGTCAAATACTATGCCGTAGCAATTATTGGGTTATAATGGTACATAAATGTCATAATTACAGAAAAATGTACATTTCACATTTACTCAGCTGTGTAGTTGCATAATTTAGTGCAGTGACCACTACAAAAAAAATATTTTTTTCTCTACCTTTGGACATCATTCACCAGCCGTGTCTGGAGTAACAGGTCTCGTTTTGGGAGCAGGTGATCGCAGATCAGGTTCTGATTGGCTCTTACAGCTACTCCATTACAAACACAGAGTGAGCACAGAACATCTAGGATCTTATGACAAACAAAAAGAGACAAAAGATGGAAATTTAAAGACAGTGGGAGTAGTGGTCATGTCCTTACAAATCTGGTTCATTTACATTAAGTGGTATATTCCCAAAGTGGTTTTTCAGCTTGATAACCCAATAAGCTTATACATTTTCTGAAATCTGAGTATCATATAGATGATAAGAGGGTCTCATTAATATTTTACATGCAGCAAGCAATCCTCTTTAACTAAAAAATTACATCATGTTCTCTTTCTCTGTAATGTTACAAGATAGCCCTGAAATTACCTTGAGCAAGGCATAACTGGTAATTAAGGAATAAAAAATAAACTTGCATTCATGGATTATATTCTATGTGAAGCCCTGTCCATTAGATAGTTGGTCAATCATGCAAAAGGAAGCAGCAGAAGCTTACCTTGTGGTTGCGGCCATGTTTGTATAGCAGCGAGATGATAGATTTGATATGTCCTCTCTGAATGATGTTAAGTGCCTCTGGGCTTTCAATTAAGATGCAGTGAAGGACTTCTAGGATCCCTGAAGCACAGAATCAGTCATTAATGCTCCAGTGCATGGGAACCAATAGGAAGACAAGACAGCACATAGAAAATTGTGTTTCAAAGAGATGATACAATAACTATTCCAATGAACATAGACCTGCTCCTAATCAAATTGGGTGAATGAAGGTGGATGGAGTTACAAACTCGTAAGGCAGCCAAACCAAATCTGTCACACTGACACCAAATAACACACACATTTACAGAATAAATAATAATCAGAAAAGCAAGACTGAAGACAAAATATATTCAACTCTATTTGTCAGTGACAATAATGAGACACTGTTTGCTCTACCTGAGGATGACTCCAGTCTCTCCAGCTTGCTGACCAGCCAGTCCAGATTTTGGGAGAATTGTGTGCAGTTATTTCTATTTCCTCGGATCAAAGCAGCTAAAAATTAAATGGAAAAAATAAAGAGGGGAGATAATTTGTTATCAAACACACGCATACCCTGAAGAAATTCGCTACACCTTCATCTCATAAATGAAAACATACATCCTCAAGATTATTACCTTGCTGCAAGACACGTTAATATTCTACAATCTTATTAGACATCACCCTCCTCCCAAGGACACATCAAGTAGACATTCAGTCAGCTCAGCTTTTGTGTATATTAATTAAAATATATTGTATACTGTCGATGACATGAGACTACTGGTGCACAGGAGAGTATGAAGAGTTAAAGCATACTGTCAGGATCAAATAGCTCTGACCAGGAATGAAGGAAAAGACAGTGCATATAAAATTCTAAACTGATGCAGGTGTGGTTGTGTATGTGTGTGTGCTTGTATGTACATGCTGGCAGCTGAAGACTGCAGGTGAGATGTGGCTAGCAAACTAATTCTCCGTCTTTAGCAAAGCATAATCACGCTTTCAAACGCCATATGAAGGACACAGATCTGAGTTCCAATCTAGCAGTGAAAAAGCAACATTCCCACAGTAGGCAACAGAAACCTCCAGAGCAGAATGTAAAAAAAAAGAAGTGCCTAAAATGTAACCCGCACACCAAAAGTCTACATATGGATTAAATAGGTGTCTGTTTTCAAAACATTGCATATGCACTAATCTACACATTTGCCTTTATAAATTTGAGCCAATTTGGAATTTATCACATACCACTTATCCTACACAGGCTCACGCGTAGCCTGGAGCTTATCCCAGGGGTCTCAGGGCACAAGGCATGGAAGGGCTGCCAACCTATCACAGAGCACAATTGCGCATACACCTATTCACACACTATGGACAATTTAGAAATGCATGTCTTTGGACTCCGGAGGAAATCGGAGTAACAGGAGGAAACCCTTTAAGCACGGGGAAAACATGCAACCCTGAAGGTGTGAGGCAAATGTGCTAACCACTGAGCCACTGTGACCCCCATCCCCTCGACACCCCAGCCCCCCCCCCCCCCCCCCCCCGCTTTTTTTGGGGCACTTTGATTGACCAATGTGCACGTAGATTTTTAGTTTCTATTAAAGCATGACAGTGAACATAATGTACCTTGTTCACATTCACACATCCACAACTGTATTTCACATGCTTCTCAATCACTGTCGGTGACATCTTATGGATGTGTCAGTGACAAATATTCAACCCAAATGGAAATCAAATTCTCAAAAACCTCACTCTGTGTAGTCACCTCACATGACTGTCAATGATAGTCAGCATGAATCTACAATCTAGAAAGAAATTAGCCCTTATCACATTTTCATACCATTCTGTGTATTTTCCTTATGACCATTAATGGCGCTGCTGCACTTGGAATAATCCAGAATAATATCCAATATAATCTTTTAATCTTAAACTTGATATGATTTTTTTCTTTGGGTTCTAAGGGTTCTTTTTAACCTGTCTCTTCCTAGTGGAGGAATCAAAACAGTACAGCAATAGATGGGTAATTTAGTTTGTGTTCAAAATGTAATGCCAGGGCTCACACTTGGGGAAAAAACAGTGTGCAGACTGGGTCATTCCATCTCAAGTGGTCCAATACAGGATGCTTGACCATTTTTAATTTTCTTTTTTTTCCCCCTCAAGTCATTACCTCTATGTATCGGCATTGCAAAATCACCAGTTTTTAAAATGTTTGTTTTTTTTTAAATATATATATTATTTGGTTTAACTACGATGGTCATCTTTGTGACATGGCACATGATTATACTCTTGCCAGCCACTTTATTAGGAACATTTTTAAACTTGCTCATTCATGCAATTATCTAACCAGTCATGTGGCACCAGCATAATGGCCATACAGGTCAAGAGCTTCAGTTAATGTTTACATCAAACAACAGAATGTGTAAAATGTGATCTCAGAAACTATGACAGTGGCATGTTTGTTGGTGCCAGACGAGATGGTTGGAGTACTTCAGAAACTGGGATTTTCAGACACGAAAATCTATAGAGTTTACACAGAAATGTGTGGGGGGGGGGGGATGGGGGGAAGACAACCAGTGAGTGGCAGTCCTGTGGGCAGAACCTTGCTGGTGAAAGAGGTCAAAGGAGAATGGCCAGACTGTTCTAGCCAATAGGAGCCACAGTGAACAAAAAAGCATCTCAGAATGCACAACACATCAAACTTTGAGGAAATGGTCTACAACAGAAGAGGACTGCATTGGGTTTGACTCCTGTCAGCCAAGAACCGGAATTTGGAGAAATTTTGAAGCTCCATTCTGATGTTTGATATGAATATTAACTAAAGCTCTTGACCTGTATTTGTATGCTTTTACATACTGCCTATCGTAAGTCCATATTGAAGTTAAATTAATGGTTTTCATGCCCTCAAACCAAGGCCGTGTTATTCCAATGGGCACCATGGGCTGTAGCCCAGGGCCCCAAACACTAAGGGGCTCTCAAGATGATTGTCTTTTGCATTTTAAAATTACACAGTTTGGTCCAGGTAATTATCTGTATGTAGAGCAGCATGGACACACACACGAGTCACGATGGACAGTACATACAGGATAACATCACCTCAACAACATGTCGCATGAAAATGTCAGAAAATATTACATAATATTACAATATTACATTGCATACATATTGTGCTAAAAAGAGAAAAAAAAGCAGCAACAGATAAATATTGAGAAATTAGAAACTCTAAGCAAAATACATAAGCTTAAAACTTAAAAAAGGCAGTGGTAACTCGGTGGTTAAGATGTTGAGCTACTGATCAGAAGGTCAGGAGTTCAAGCCCCAGCACTGCCAAGCTACCACCAAGGCCCTTAACCCTCAATTGCTCAGTTGTATAAATGAGATACATGTAAGTCGCTCTGGATAAGGGTGTCTGCCAAAAATGACATAAATGTAAAAAAAGCGTAAAAAAAATATAGAAGAACTCCTAGACATTGATAGTGGTGACACAATAAATGACAATGAGGCTAATTCTACTACATCAACTACACTATCAGCCGTGGCCGGGGGGCTTACTGGATCTATCGAGATGACCTCGCTCACTTTAGGCCGAATATAATCATAATCATAATTCCTTAGATTTATATTGCTTTTATAGGCACTCAAAACACTTTACATTGTATGAAGAGGAAATCTCCTCGACCACCACCAGTGTGTAGCATCCACCTGCATGATGATATGCCCCCTCCTTCAGCCAACACTTCTGAATCAGGTGGTTAAAAATTGGGGCTTATAAAAAATAGACTGAGGACATCAATGCATGAAAAATAGGCTTAACTGTTTGCCAGTGATGTCAAGTGAGTACGACATTCTGCGTCAACTTGGTTTTAAGGATTTAATCAAGGAATTCTCTTTGAAGAAGAGCAGGAAGAAGCCCTTTTAGTGCTGAGTGAGATTTAATTAATTTTATTTGTGGGACTGTTTATGATTTGTAAAATTATTACTTGATAACATTGTTTAATTTATGTGGATTATTTTTAGCCTATATGGGTTGATGACATGCGTGCTGTATTTCTCTTTATTTTTATTAGATAAACAAATTTAATTCAAGTTTTCACTATGCACTCCTTGTTTGAGCATTTTGGGTACGATGTGCCTTTAGTTTTTACGATTCTTTGATTGCGCATTTGATTTACCAGTTGATGGAATATAACTGGCTTATACTATAACTGGGACCCCAAGGGATGCATTAACCCCAGGCCAAAGGCTTAACGTGGTACTGCCTCAAACTACACCTTCACTTATTATTTGGGAATTCCTTATGTCAGACAAATGAATAGGAAATTGAATAAATACCTGAAGATGAATGTGCTCTTAGAAAACTCAAACTAATAACTTTCCAGACAAGTATAAAAAAATACACCAACAAAGTCTACTGATCTGTTATCTAAAGACAGTCAAACTAGATAAAACATCTAATGTCACAGTTGGATATACACTTTTCATAAATCGTCCAGAATTTTATATATATATATATATATATATATATAAAAATATATGTGTGTGTGTGTATATATATATATACATATATATGTATATATATATATATATATATATATATATATATATATATATATATATAAAAGATTTTTATGCCTGTGTAATCAAAGCCCAGTTTGAAAGGTACCTTTAAATTTGATCTGTACCTCGCTAATATGTATATGAATGAGTCATGGCACATTACCTTGTTGGTATCTTTTTTTGTGTGTGTGTGATGCACTGCGACCTATAAGTATGGTTAAAATAGATACAGCACTGCCAGTGTTATTTGTGAGAGTTGCGAAAGTACATCAGCTGCCATATCAGACACTGATGAGGATAGATGGCATACTTCATCATGGATTCAGAGGCCATCTGCTGAGAAAACATCTCGGCTGAACAGTGTGTGTGATGTCATAAGACATCACAGTCCCCTGTGGGGGATAAAAATCTCTTCACAATATCAAAGCTAGGATGCTGAACCAAAAAAAAGGAAAGTAAAATGGAGGTAAAGTAAATAATGAGTGTGTGCATGTGTGTGCATATGTGTGCGTGTGTGTGCATGTGTGTGCGTGTAACAAATCATCACTCAAATTTATATATTATTTCTAAGTAACAGATTACAATAAAACAAATGAGTATCAATCTGCCAAAAGAAAAGGCAATTTCAAACTTGATATATATATATATATATATATATATATATATATATATATATATATATATATATATATATATATTTAATGTATAGAAATATGCATTATTATATATTTAGTGACTTTAGTATTATACGGTTCTATCTGAATGAAAAATTAAGGACAGATAGAACCTTATAATACTAGTCACTATTTGTAAACTTATAATGAGATACATTTGTCCACGTTAAATAATGTTCACGTGCTAAGATAGATTTTTTTTTTCTACAGTAAGAGTCCCTGACTGAACTATAATAGCAAATAAGACCCTCAAGCTGCCATAAAATCCTACAACTAACATTCTAATAAAGTAAAACCTGAAAGTAAAAATGGTAAGGCTATTTTCTATTATAAGTAGAATTAACCCTTTGGTTAATTTACCATAGATTTCAATTACATGCAAGTTTTTTTTTAAATATGTTTTAGAAATCTTATTTCACATAGAAGCCATATTCACAATCACACTGGATCAAAAACCCAACGAATTGTTTAGTCTTCCAGCAGTAATAAAAATAAAGTGGGCTGACTGACATTTCTGATAAATCACCATTCAGCCACACAGCAGGTACTATGGACTGATGACAACAAGAGATGACTAAAACTTTCAAAAACCAGTCAAACCACTTCTAATCACACACTATTGGTAACTTTATTCAGCATTGATATTCTATACAGATTTAAATATAAAGACTTTTTTCAAGGCAGTCTTAGACAATAACTGATTTGGACATATTTCCCACTTTAACAGAAGCTCAGGCATTATACTGTCTTACCCAGGAGCTCATAGAGCAGGTTGAGAATATCTTTCCAAGCTGTGCCAGCTTCCTCTCCCACACATTCTCCAAAGTGTGCTGCACTGTTGTAGACACTCAAACGATCAATGCAGTTAGACACCAATATCAGCATCCCCTAGGACACAAGAAGACAAAGAGAGACAAAGAAAGAGTAAGAGAGGTCAAGGAAGACACCGCTGTTGTCACAGTGACCATATGTGTCCTCTTTTACCCTAGAGTGTCCTCTAGCCTTCCGGGAGATGATGATCACAGCCATGACACAAAGTGAAACAGAACATACTTACTAGGGGTATAAGGCAAGACCACTATCTATAGCTGTATACATTTAGTGTTCCAAATATCTGTATCTGTAGTCGTATTTGAATCTGAAGTGTGACTTAAACCAGTAGCTTCCCCAAAATCAGCGAACTAATGTTTGTAATTGACAATAATAACAATATTTTATTAAACTTATTAGAAAGATCAGAAACGTTCAATGGAATACCTTTAATTGACATTTCATAAAATACCTGCATAATTTTCCAGGAAGATTTTCATTTAATAACAATGAAGAACAACAAAAAGCTGAGACATGCTGCCCTGTGCATGGTGTATGGTGTGCGTGGTATGTATGGAACAGCAGCTCTAGAATTAAAGAATAGTTCTTTGGGAAACTGGGGGTAGTTTGCATAGAAATATGGCTTTATTTTGGAGCTCAGTAAGGCAGTGTTTAGGTTAGGCTATTGTAGGAAACCACTGACAAAATATTAAAATGCTTTATAGTAGAATTTGAATGTGGGGATTTGCTCATTCAGCCACAAGAGTAATAGTGAGGTCAGGCACTGATGTTGGTTGAGCAGGCCTGGGGCACAGTTGACATTCCAGTTCATCCCAAAGGTGTTTAGCGTGGTTGAGGTCAGCCCACTTAAGGTCTTCCGAACTTTGGCAAACCCTGCCTTCATGGACCTCGCTTTGTGCACAGGGGTATTGTCATGCTGGAACAGGTTTTGTTTGCTTAGCTCCAGTGAAGGAAAATTGTACTGCTCCAGCATACAAAGACATTCTATACAATTGTGTTCCAACCTTGTGGCAAATGTATGTGATGGTCAAGGGTCCACAAACCTTTAGCCATATAGTGCATCTCAGAGTACACATTTTTATGGATGTAAAGCAAAAGTAGGACTTTCTTAGTCATGTGGACTTACATCAATCAAAGTGTTTCTCAATCGGCACAGGAGGCCAATTTTAATGCTAATTACTATACTTACATTGTAAGCACCTGCATTATAATTCCTCATATAACCTTCTCTAAAGGTCTCTTCATAGCACTGGTTTTTATTTCTATCCTGAGCTGAGCAGACAGACCTAGAATTGCACACTGCAGAATAAATTGATCTGCTCTCATAAAAATAGGACCATGGCAATTTCCATCAGCTAGCTTTGTCTGCTATGGAAATGTCCTCTCAATAAAACTGCCATTAAAAAAGGACGCACAAAATGACAGACTTGGCTTGTCAAAGCCTGCCTGGAAGCTGGTGAGGAAACTAACCTCCTGTTTGAAGAGGTTCTGGCGGTTCTTGAGCGAGCGTAGCTTGATCTGCTTCTCCTCATGCTCCAGTTCAGCATCAGGGAGTTGAAAATATGTAATGAGGTCGTTTAAGGTCTGGAGAACCTCATAGATAGGAAGAACAACAGCTGTGCGATTCTTCCCAGCCAGACTGTCCAGATCTCTAAGAAATAAGATTCAATGATTCAAATGTTGTAGTTATATTACATGATTAATGGATAAAAAAAATTAGGGTTCTCAAGGTTAATTAAGAACTTATGTTCACATGTTCACAAAAAGTATGGCAATTATCAGTCAGTTAAGGGATAATATCTCTCCATCCATTTTCCATACCACTTATCCTACACAGGGTCGTGGGGCGCCAGGAGCCTACATCAGGGGACTCGGGGCGCAAGGCAGGGGACACCCTGGATGGGGTGCCAACCCATTGCAGGGCACAACTGCACACACATTCACACACTATGGACAATTTGAAAATAAATGTCAGTCAGCCTACAATGCATGCCTTTGCACTGAGGGAGGAAACTGGAGTACCCAGAGGAAACCCTCGAAGCACAGGGAGAACATGCAAACTCTCCCACAAAAGGCAGAGGCAGGATTCAAACCCCCGGAACCCCAGAAATGTGAAGCAAATATGCTAACATATGGGGACAATATATGGCTTTTAAACAGTATGTTTAATAAATTGTGCAAGAATGGCCAACCTGAGTGCGCACAGCAGTATCACAATTTGAAATGCTTGCACACAAGGATATTCATGATTGTGGAGCAGTGAGATGCATGAGGGCTCTTCCGCACAGCAAGCTCTGATCTCTGAGACATGCAAGCCTCCTTTCAACTCGCTCGAAAGTTTTACATGTTGCTTGAGAGTCAAATTAATTTTTGAGACTTTGGGGGTGGGGATGAGACATGACAATAAGTGGTCAATCTTAACCAATTCCCTTTCTTCTGGAAACAGACCTTGATCTCATTCAGAACTCCTAAAAAGGTGGAGACAAAAGAGATCACAATAAATTTAATTATCATATTAGCTACAACTACAGCTGTACATGGCTAACTTACATAGAATAATGTAGCTACTATTAACAAGTAGGCCACCATTTGTATTGATATGCCTATATGTTCAGTTTCCCTGTGTAAAGTCATTTGGCAAATGTAATTGTCACCCCTGTAGATAACATCTTAGCATACACTATTGACAGGACATTTGCTAAAAGGATTCAAATGATTTGTGATTGTTTCTAGCTGAAATTTATCTTAAATGGTGGCATATTTACACCACTTATCATAATAAACTATCAGAAACCATTAGAATTTCAATTGCATCCATCCATAACATTGCAGATTTAACTGCATCCATCAATAAAATGTTTATTTACCTTTGCATAAGAATGCAGACTAACTGTAGACTAATTTTGTGCTTTTAATGGGATCAGAGACTCTTTCCAGAGGAACTGATCATAGTCATAGGAACATACATCTTATCCCCACACCCAACGTTTCAAAAATGAACATGTAGACCTAAAAACATGTAGAGTGAGCAAAAAAATCTCAATGTCTCAGTGCTCTTTGCTCACAGAATTGAATAGCTCTCACTCACGACAGATGCTCCATGCATTAACCTTTTTTGAAAACAATTCACAACACCTTGCATTCAATTTTAATGGGCAAGCTCACTGATATAGTTGTGCACACTCAGGTCAGCCATCCTTGTGCTAAATTTTTTTAGGTTGTTCAATTTAGTTTTATACATGTTCTCATATTTATAGTTATATTCTGTTGTAATGTGACAAGTGATAATCTCAAGGTTTACTGGGTTTTATATTATTTTTATATGATTCTTTGCTCTTTTTATCATACTGTGGGTTTTAGTGAAGTTTACTGAAAACAAACATCATCAAAAAGAAACACAACAATTCCTCCTCAGCATTCAGCAACTCCACGTAAGACGCCTTGTTTCTAAGCATTGCTATGGTTGTCCGACAAACTACTTCTCTCAGCTATTTCCTCTTGGTTTATAGGACGATTACTCCTATAGTCGTCAAATATGAACGCCTCGTCCGTTTGGGGAGGTGCGTGTGCACTCAGTGGAGGCTCGCGGTGTGGAGCCAGGCAGAAGTATAAACAAGGCATTAGCTACATGAGGATGAAGTTGATGGTGCAGAAGCAGCTGGAGCTTTTCTTTTAAGAAATCTGTCAATATTCTTTTGTACTACAGATGCATCATCCTATGCTAATTATTAGGATAAAACACACGCATACTTTACGGATACTGATGTTGATGTGCTGCTGACAGGTCAGCAAGGGGGGTCGAGGGGGAGGGAATAATTTTATATATATATATATATATATATATATATATATATATATATATATATATATATATAAAATTATTATTATTATTGTTATGCGTGTGTGTGTCTGTCTTATTATTTATGTGTCTGTGTTATTATTTCAGACATATTTATCATATATATTAAATGTTTTATACACATTTTAGCATTTTAGAAATGTTTGAAGGATTTTTACATGGCACCCCTGCTCTCATCAGACTGCACCCCAGGGTGCCGCAGCACCCGGGTTGGGAAACTGTTCTAGACTATTGAGTACTAACACTAACTGGTTTTCCTATTACAGTTAGTGTTTAAATTTTAAAAACCTTTAATGTTGTCTTCAAATCTACTGAAAGGTCTTTTGCATTCTGGATTTTCTAGATTAATAAATACTTTTGAATGTAAGGTCAGTGTTTTCAGTTTTGAGATGCATCCTATAACAAGAATCATGACAAAAGTGTTAATTTTTAAAGAGAGACAGAGTAGATCAGTGTGTTTAATGTTGATGTGCATAAAATCACTGAACATTTTACAGTTTTGCTAGGAAACCTGACAGACTAGGATTTTGGCTCTGATGTGCCGCCTAGTGAATGTCACTTTTAAATCTTTTGGATGGGTAGATCAGAATTTCATCTTTAATTTCCTCATATTTACATCTAGATCTGTTAAACAAGTTAGAACATGGCACTTGTTATTTGAGCCCACCCATTTTTTCAAGGCCAAAGTGTTGAGAAAGCTCATCAGTCAAGCATGGTGGAGGTAGTGTCATGGTTTGGGCTTGTATGTCTGCTTCTCAAATGGGTTCACTAATCTTTACTGATGTAGTAAGTCATAATGGTAGCAGTAAAAATGAATTCAGAAGTTTACAGTAACTTGTACAGTAATATGCTTTCCAATTTACACAGAAATGCATCCTTACATGAAGCTTCATCATGCAGTTATTGTAAGGAAAGGATATGCAACCAAATATTAAGTGTTATTTACTTTAATGGGGACCTATTAGGCAAAATTCACTTTTACATGATATTTGAACATAAATCTGTGCTGGCAGAGTATGTACACAACCACCCAACAATGGTAAAAATCCACCCACTCCTTATTTTATTCCCAATAAATCATAAGCAGTGTCTCAAAATGAATTGTTTTCATTTTCTACCTAACGCGACATCCCGTTGAAACAAGCCCCGCCCAGGGACTCTGCCCTATTTGCATAGATCCTCCCCTAAGTGAGCTGCACCAAGTCCGCCAGGTTTTTCAAACCTGCAAAAATTAAAAATAAATAAATAAATAAATAAAAGGAAAATAAATAAATTAATAAATTATATTTTCATATTACATTTAATTATCTATCCATTTATTTATTTGGATATTTATTTTTAATTTCTGCAGGTTTGGTCTTCCATAGAAAACAGTATGTTTTTGCTTCCACCCGTAAAAGGGGCATTTACAGCATGGTATAATAAATGATCCGTGGGGTATTTTGAGCTGAAACTTCACAGACACATTCTGTGGACACATGGAAAAGTATTTTTTTCCAGTAATTTAATTAAAAAAGTGGAACTTTCATATATTCTATATTCATTACACATAAAGTGTGTCACGATATGAAGTTGGATACGGATGCAAGCGCGGATTTTCAAACATTTAATAACAAATAAACAAAATACAAAGGCCTCTACAACAAACATACGAAACACTGTGGCAAAAACTAAACACGGCAGCATAGACAAAAGCATAGAACGATGACAACGTGAATCAAGGAAGCAGTGCAAAACAGTGGCTATATATAAGCGTGCTCGTTAACCCGGAAATGACTACAGGTGCAGGTGGTCAAGTGACTGATGAGTGTGGTGCAGTGGCTGCTGGGAAGTGGAGTCCAGAGTTCCTTCCCTGATACATGACAGAACCCCCCCGACCCCCAAGGGCACTTCTCCTGGAGCGCCAAAATACACTCCCTCCCTCTGGTGGTCCTGGCCCCCTGGGCAAAATGTCCCTGGCTGGACCAGAAGGCTGGGAGGTGTCCTCAGCAGAGCAAGAAAGCAAAGTGACATCCTCAGTGGAACAGGTAAGCAGAGCGACGTCCTCAACTGGGCAGGAAAGCAGAGCTTGGTTGTCTGTGTCAGCAGACTCGGGCATGATCTCCCCGGCCCAGCTTGAATGCAGAGAGATGGCCACTGTACAGTCAGCGGGAGGAACAAGGCTCAAGTCGGAGCCGAAGGGGTTGTGACGTTCCCCTTGATGCTAGAAGGGAGAGTGCCGCTCTCAGCATGGTCCGCAGGGGGAGCGAAGTTCTCTGCGAAGCCAGAGACGGGAGCGAGGTTCTCCGCGAGGCCAAAGGGAGGAATGATGCTCTCTGCGAAGCACGAGGGGGAAACAATGCCCTCCGTGGAGCAGGAAGGGGGAGTGACATACAGCGTGCAGCAAAGAAGAGGAGCGACTTCTTCAGCGGAACATGGAGGCAGAGCGACGTCCTAAGCAAAGCAGGATGGCAGAGCAATGACCTCAGCCGAGCAGGAAGGCACAGCAACATCCTCAGCCGAGCAGGAAGAGAGAGCAACATCCTCAGCCGAGCAGGTAGGCAGAGCAAAGTCCTCAGCTAAGCAGGAAGGCAGAATGACGTCCTCAGCAGGGCAGAAAAGTGGAGTGGCTTCCTCAGCGGAGTGGTAAAGCCGAGCATTGCCTTCAGCGGAGAAGGAAAGTTGGGCATGTTGGGACGCGGAGCAACATATTCATCAAATACGGGTGATGGAGCAGCATCCTCTGCGAAACAGGAGAACAAAGCAGAGCACTCGGGCATGTTGGGATGCGGAGCAACGTCTTCAGCAAAGCACAGCGACTGAGCGGCGTCCACAGCTGAACAAAAAGGCTGAGTGGCATCCTCAGACGAGCAGGGAGGCTGACTGCCATTCTGCGTTGACTCGGTTCGCTGGACTAGATGCACCGTAGGGGAGGGAGGGTGGGAGATGGTACCAGCCCAGTTGAAAGGCTCCCACTTGTACCGGGACTCCTGGACCCTGAAAATATTCCGTATTCTATATTCATTACACATAAAGTGTGTCACGATATGAAGTTGGATACGGATGCAAGCGTGGATTTTCAAACATTTAATAACAAACAAAACACAAAGGATTCTACAGCAAACATACGAAACACTGTGGCAAAAACTAAACAAGGCAGCATAGACAAAAGCATCGAATGACGACAACATGAGACAAGGAAGCAGTGCAAAACAGTGGCTATATATAAGCGTGCTCGGTAACCAAAAGTGACTACAGGTGCAGGTGGTAATGTGACTGATGAGTGTGGTGCAGTGGCTGCTGGGAAGTGGAGTCCAGAGTTCCTTCCCTGATACATGACAAAGTGAAATATTTCAAGCCCTTTTTTGTATTAATCTTGATGATTACAACTTACAGCTCAATGAAATAAAAATCCAGTATCTCAAAATATTAGAATAAAGAATTTATAAAACAGGAATGTCGACCTGAGAAGAGCTCTGATCAGCTAATTAACTCAAAACACCTGCAACGGTTTCCTGAGATTTTAATCTCTCAGTCTGGTTCAGTACACACAACCACAATCAATTTTCAGATGAAAGTAAATTTTGCGTTTCATTTGGAAATCAAGGTCCCAGAGTCTGGAGGAAGAGTGGAGAGGCACAGAATCCAAGTTGATTGAAGTCCAGTGTGAAGTTTCCACAGTCAGTGATGATTTGGGGTGCCATGTCATCTGCTGGTGTTGGTCCACTGTGTTTTCTCAAGTCGAGAGTCAGTGCAGCGTCTACCAGGAGATTGTAGAGCACTTCGTGCTTCCATCTGCTGACAAGCTTTATGGAGATGCTGATTTCCTTTTCCAGCAGGACTTGGCACCTTCCCACAGTGCCAAAACTACTATTAACTGGTTTGCTGACCATGGTATTACTGTGCTTGATTGGTCAGCCAACTTTCCTGACTGTTGTATTGATATGTATTGTCAAGAGGAAAATGAGAGACACCAGACCCAACAATACAGACGAGCTGAAGGCCGCTATCAAAGCAACCTGGCCTTCCATAACATCTCAGCAGTGAAACAGGCTGAGTGCCTCCATGCCACGCCACATTGATGCAGTAATTCATGCAAAAGAAGCCCCGACCAAGTATTGAGTGCATAAATGAACATACTTTTCAGAAGGTCAACATTTCTGTATTATAAATTCTTTATTCTAATGTTACTGGATTTTTGATTTCCATGAGCTGTAAGCCATAATCATCAAGATTAAAACAAAAAAAGGCTTGAAATATTTCACTTTATGTGTAATGAATCTAGAATATATTAAAGTTCCATTATTTGAATTAAATAATGGGGGAAAAAAACTTTTAAATGATATTAAAATTTTTTGAGATGCACCTGTATATTACATCTTGTAAAAAGGCTCAAAATAGATTTCCTTTAAGAGAGACTATCTGTTCCTATTTGCTCACCTAAAAATTGGGTGGTCTGCCACCAAAAGCACCATGTTTTAAGGTGTTTAACACATCTCGATGTAAATATCAGGAAATTAAATCTGAAATTCTGATATATTTTCTCCTTCATCTTTTGATCTCAAACCCAAATGCATTCAATGTATAGTGGAAACAATAGCATTGGCCTTGCTGTTCAAATGCTTTCGGAGGGGACTGTATATAAGATAGTCAGCGAGTGTGTGAGTAATGTGCATGCAAAACCATGCATTAAATATAAACCAGGGCATGGATTTTCCTATAACAACACAACACTTCCCAATAGGCTGGTTAGTAAGTGCAAAAAACATTCCTTTAGTTTTTAGGGTCTTACATTATACATACATTTGTTACTGACATAATAAATTGTTCATATCTTACAAATCTTATAAATCTAGAATTTAAAAAAATATAGGGTGGTCAAGGACCAGGGATGCAATAATTTCATAATGTCCATTTGGGGTCATTTGCCCAAAAGGTTGTGGAACCCCTGGTGTAGTTAAACATAAACTACAAAGGTAACTTTAATGTACCCAAAGTTGTTTGCAATGTTACAGATAGATTACAACAGTACAGCTCATGTAAATATATATCTGTATCAAGCTCTATTTCACTCTTCATACCACCATTTGTGCAAACACAGCAAGACTTACAAACAACCTTATACAGTATAGTGACATAACACAGTATTTGCTATAAATACTGCCATCATATATCAATTGTTCCTTTTCACCTTCTCACAGGTGCTCATGAACATGTTATAGAGCTGGAATCTGCTTAGCAGCTTGTGAGTACAATAAGAGCTACAGGTGTCCTCCAAAGCTGGGGGTAGCCTCTCATTCCTTTCTACCTGACTTTTCTTTGCTAATATTAGCATTATTCATTAGGGATGCACCGAATGTTCGGCAACTGAAATTATTCGGCCGAAAATAGCAAAAAAAGCATTTTCGGTGTTCGGCCGAATAAGTGAAAAGGCCGAATAAATTTGACCGAACAATGACGTGTTTGATGACGCGACCAAATAGTCTAGCAACCAGAGTGAGACGCGCGAATGTCACGACCTCGATGAGGGGGCGTGTGTATGCACGAGCTGTGGACACGTGCGTTTGTTTTGTTTCTGTTCCGGAGCATGTTTCTGTCACGTCGCGAGACGTAAGGGAGTAGAGGACGGAAGCAGGTAAAGACGTATTTATTTAAGGGCAGGCAGACAAATCCTATATCTACTATAATACTCCGCGAGGTGTACAGGGATGCGAGCGGTATTTATCCCGAATATAATCAGCCGTATATAACCGAATAGAACCATTTTTGCACTCTTTTCAATGCACTTTTTAATGCACTTTTTTGTTGTAGGCTACAGAGTGTTCCATTCTTTCAGCAGTCAGTTATAGGCCTAACATAGGCTATTCAAGGGGAGCTCAAAGATGGCCACATAAAAATATTTTTATTTTATTATTTTATTTATTTAAAGTTATATTGTGCCTTGTTGGTAGCCTATGCCTGCTGGAATGAAGAAAAAAAAAAGCTCAGTGTTAAATAAATATTTTGAAATTGTAGTTTTTGTAATTTATTTTTTTCTTTGAAAAGCAAGACCAAATAGTAAAAAGCACATTTTGTCTATTTAATTTATGCAATAGTGAAAAAAATGGCAAAATAAATGGAAAAAAACGTGAAAAACGTGTTTGGTATTCGGCCTTCAGCTTTCGTTCAAGTTTTTCTTTATATTCGGTTTCGGCTTCAGCCAAGAATTTTCATTTTGGTGCATCCCTATTATTCATAGAACGCTACTGGGCTCTGTAGCACCTATTAGCCTTGAGCCTTTTTTCCCCTTTTGAGCACTGCCCAGCATTCAGATAATCCATTTCTGTCTTTGGGGAGTGAAATGTGTTCTCTGCAGGTTCTGCCTAGTTCTGATTCACAGCACTGTGAGCAGCAACATACTGAAACTTTTTTCCCCTCATGAGTCAGTTCCCCACTCTGTGTTTTATTCTTCAAATATTTCACATTAAGCAGAACTAGCTGGAAAGCTAATGTGGCTAATGTATTGCTAGCACCATAGAGTGGAATTCCCACAACATACCATGTACTGTTAATTGCTGACCCTTCTAGCTAGATTCCTGCTAATTTACAGCTCTTTGTATTGGAGTGGGTATTCTGTCCACCCTATTTTCTCTACACTTTGGCTAGATCGCCCCTACATTTCAGGCTTTAATTAATGGGTAGCCACTAATAATCATCCTACAGGAAACTCATGAGACCCGTCTCTTTTGTTTCATCTAGATCACCTACTATAATAATGTATAAGTTTTTGATGCAGCCCTAATGTTTTCTCATAATGGCACCAGCCCCAGGCCCACATGTACACATTCAATTTATAAATGCATTAAGATGTTAATGATATTAAATATATCCCATTAGCATTACAATATGTCCTCACTATAAACTGTATTGAGATGGATGGCATTTCTCCAAAAGATAAACTTTCGCAGCTTACATTGTTCACATTTTTAAATCCAGAGAATTATGTTGAACACTTTCAGGAATGGTCAACCTCCTTAGACAAAATTTCCACCACATAATAATGGACGAAGTGTAGAATGGCCCCATACCTAATGAAATGGCTGAAGAGTCTGGTGGTGTTGCGGATGATGCGTGCAGCACGTGATTCTTCATTCTGACAGCGTTGAAGAGTGAAGCCATCATCCATGTGTCCTTCTGCATGGAGACATGCCTGATAGAAATCAAGGCAGAAGTGAGAAGAGAAAGGATCTTATGATATTCACTCATCCTGAAAAGCAATAACTGGTGAATTTAATATTGCATTTATGTAATCATAAGAAGGTGGCTGTAATTGAATTTATATTGACTGGCCACGCCATCACGTCTAAAACCTAAAAAAGCAAATAAAAAGTGCATACATTATAATAATGTGAATTGATTATTCCTGCCATATCATGATAAATGTTGAAAATACATAAGTGACTTACCCGTCTCTTGAGAGGCCCCAATCGAGTTGATTTTACATCCGGTGCCTGGTATGAGAGCCACAGGCCAGTGGTCATGTGCATGATGAAACAAAGCGAGTCCCCATACTTAATCTCAGGCACCCCCATGCCCTCAACATCTTTCTTTGGACTTGACTCCAGTTTCTCCTGCAGCATCATAAAGAATCATTTGAATCTATCCAAATTACCAGCCATAAAGCACTAAGAATCTTAATTCTTCTCAAAGTGAAATGCTATTGCCAACCATATAGATAAACATCTCAAGGATTTCTACTCTGTGTGGCAACATTAATTGCTGGGATTCAAATACCTGCATTAACAAGCGAGGCTTTTACTAGATAAACTAAGCATTACATAGAGTTTTACATCACATTTATAAGGGTAACTATTCAGTGTTATGGCAATGTCATGTCAATGCTGTTTCTGAACTCCAATTTCCAGAATGCACTGCCGCCTACAAATATGGCGAAAGCAGACTACAATTCCCAATTTTGGGCACTCTCAGTCACCAGAGTACTAATGACTGTCAGCTGTTTCCAATCACACAGTCACACACACAAACACACACACACACACACACACACACACACACAACCCTTTAAAAGAGAGCTTCATTCACAAAGACTTTGTGAAGTAATGCTCAGTTGTTCTCACTCTGACTTACCAAGCCATTGTCTATTTTGCTGTTCTGTCTGTCTGTCTGTCTGTCTGTCTGTCTGTCTGTCTGTCTGTCTGTCTGTCTGTCTGTCTGTCTGTCTGTCTGTCTGTCTGTCTGTCTGTCTGTTAACTTTGCTAGTATCCTGGTTTTTTGTATTTTGTCTCTGATGTGATATCCTGTTTGCTGATCGCCTGACACTTTTGCCTGTCTTGACATTGATTCTGCTTACTGTTTTGGATTTGTGTACTGGACATTGTGTGTCTCCGCCTCTCCATTGTGACAGACAACCACAGTCTGACTCATATTAGTGAAAAAGCATTCATATAATACTTTTATGAATATTTTTTCAAGCTATTAGACTCAGTATATAACACATAAATTCCCTGACGAGTAGGTCAACAAGCTGTCACAAGAGACTGTAAGAATCCATTTAATCACGGTAAGCTGCAGGTGTTGAGCAAGCTGGGTATGAGGAAGCAATTTGGAAAGATGGACAGATTAAGCCAGTCAAGGAGAAGGGCTGACCTCCCTCTCTGAGCTGACTCATAATTACAAGAGCTCCCACACAGCAGGCAAAGACCAAGACAGACACATACACAGAGAGAGACATGGAGTTGCATATGAGAAGAGTCCAGAAGCTGAATCATTGCTATAATTACTGAGATGCTTCAATTATTTTCCCCTGTGGAATAATTAAAAGTACACACAAAAGCCCAATAAATGAATAACAAATGGCATGCAATTAAAACATCTACTATAAACAAAAATATAGATTATAAAAATATAGATTTGTTGGGAAAGGGTTGTTCAATTATTCTCCATAGATCAGCAACACTATTCTCTATAGATCAGTTTAAGCTTTTAAGAGCCACTCTAATCAAGACTAAGAGTCAGAGCAGATGGGGCAATTATTTTAAATGGTTCTGTTTGATTAACATCTTAGACACATATCCTCATCATAATAAATAATATATCAGTCTACAACCAATGCACAGACATTTGGGTTTCTGGGTTGATAATAATTTACGTTACTTTAGGCTTCCTAAAGCTCTCAGCTCTCACATAACATCCATAGCTTCGAAGATTAAAGTACATTTTCCCAAATTAGTTATGATCCTAGATCAATATCGTAGATTAATATGTCCAAATTCACCAAATGCTTCTGAGGAGCAGTGTTGCTTTTGGATCAGTTATAATCCTTCAAACAAAGTGGAATCATGTCTGCTGTCCTAACAGATGTAACGTCAGAGACCTTGGAGGCTCGGAAGCAGAAGGCAGTGGAGACTGTGTCTGAGTTCTCCCGATCTTGCAGCACAAGGCCTTTGTCTTCAGTCAGGGCCAGATAATGACCGGTGGTGAGGTGGCGCAGGCGAAATGGCTGCCCCCAGCGGATATGACTGCCACACCAACTGTATGGCACACACATATCAACATGTATCATGATCACAGGAGTCCTGCATCTACAATGAAATTAGACAGGGTCTGTCTTCCTAAAGTCAATAAAGATAAACCAATGTAATAAATTGCTTGTAGCCCATCTGTTTTTATACACAGTTTGTCAGTCCCTCCCAACCCTGTGCATTATGAACCAATACTACGCAAATATTTGTGCAGCAGACAATTGTCAGTACAGTAGTGACCCTGACATCAAGTGTTGTGATGGTATGAGGGCATCAGCTGAGAAAGAGATGGACAGAGAAAGCGTGTCCACAGAAAGGTAACTAACAGTAGGCCTACCATACACGTTAAAGATATCACCTACGTCATATATTGAATGGTTTGAAATTTACAGATGACCAAGAACAATGCATTTCAGTGTTCACCTCATAACATACCTGTTACATCTGAAGACAAATCATTCATGAATGAAAGCATAAATGTGATCATTAATGGTAATAAAGCCATAGCATATGATTTTCCTCATTTTCATTCTCATATAACCCCCTCCTGCCCTGTGGATGAAGGTGGGATCATGATGGAAAAGAGCACCTATATCCAGATACTCAGTGAGCTCTTTTACTACACTAGCAATGGCAGTATTTTACACTTGATATCTGCAAAAGCTTCTGGAGAGCAATGATGTTCATAAGAACAGGGGTTCAATCTTAAATCCACAAAGGGCCAGTGTGGCTGCAGGCTTCATTCCAGCCAAATAGGACGTACACTTGATGTTTGATTGCAAACAAAGATGAACTGATTAAACAAGTGGAATCAATGTGGCTCCTTTATGGATAAGATTGAAGACCCCTGTGTAATAATATTTGCAAAGCCCCTTCTAGCAAGCAGGAGAAAGGCTTCAAACTATATATTTCATCACACACACACACACACACACACACATATATATATATATATATATATATATATATACAGTTGCAATCAAATTTATTCAACCCCCATTGCATATCAGGTTTATTGTCAAAATTGACAGACTTTCAGCTGTTTGCGATGAACAAATCAAACAAAAGCAATTGAAATAGTTCAACACAATGAATGCTTCAAGTGGTTTCCCCAAATTCAACTGAAATTGCAACTTATAATGACCTCCAATTTCAAAATTATCCAATCCCTTCATGGAAAGCATCTTTAGTACAGCTGCAAACAAGATCACCTGCTGCAAATGAGATGCATAGCCAGAAACCAGCTTCTGGCAGTGTTCCTGAGGAATCTTAGCCCATTCCTCATGAGTAATGGCCTCCAGTTCAGTAATATTTTTGGGTTTGCATGCTGCAACCGCCTTCCTCAAATCACACCAGAGATTTTCTATGGGGTTCAAGTCAGGCAACTGTGATGGCCTTGTAGAATCTTCCAGGAATTCTTATGCAACCAAGCCTTGGTGGAATTTGAGGTATGCTTGGGATCATAGTCATGTTGAAAGGTCCAATGACGCACAAGCTTCAGCTTCCTCACAGATGGCATGACGGTTTCTCCTTTCCTGATACGTCAATGAATCTATCTTGCCTTCCACACTCTGCAGGTTTATAGTGCCAGAGGATGCAAAGCAGCCCCAGAGCATCATAGAGCCACCACCATTCTTGACTGTGGACAGAGTGTTCTGTCTTCAGTCCTCTTTCTCCAGACATACCGCTGATCCATCGTGCTGAAAAGTTTCAGTTGTGTTTCATCGCTCCACAGAACAGAATCCCAAAACTTCTCAGAAATCAGCCATTGATAGCCTCTATTTTCTGCCCCATCTAGGTATTTCATAAATTTTTTGCTCCTAGCCAGTTCAGGTAATTCATGTGTTCCAGCTCAAGCACACCTGTGCAACTAATGAAGCCCTTGATAAGTTGCATCAGGTGTGCTTGAGATAACATCTGTTTTGAATATTTCTGCTGTCGTGAGGGATTCTATTCAGGGGTTGAATAATTTTGAGACAGGAGAAGTCATTATAAATTGCATTTTCAGTTGAATTTGGGGAAACCACGTCAAGCATTCATTCTGTTGAACTATTTCAATTGCTTTAGTTTGATTTGTTCATCGCAAACAGCTGGACATCTGTAAATTTTGACAATGAACCTGATTTACAGTGGGGGTTGAATGATTTTGATTGCAACTGTATATATGTATACATACATATATATAAAACTCAACAAAAAAGCACAACTGAACAGGAAGGAAAACTGATTGTCCTTGCAGTGGCACACCACATGTAATCATGTGTCCCCCCCAGACATGATCGAGAACTTGCAAATGCCTTAGTGGAAGAGTGGGGTAACATCTCGCAACAAGAACTGACGAATCTGGTGCAGTTCATGAAGATGAGATGCACTGAAGTACTTAAAGCAGATGGTGATCACCCTAGATACTGACTGTATAACAAATGGAACTATAATTCCCATAGTTCCATTTGTGTTTTTCCAGAGTTTTGATGACTTTATTATTATTTTAAAATGTGGGGGAAAAATAAAAATAATAAGTGTGTCTAAACGTTTGAGCGGTAGTGTATATAATTGTATTATCTAGATGAGGGCAGATAGATCTTTCCTTTGAGTGTGTTACACTGCCCTGTGATGTGGCATAAGCAGCAATTAAAAAAAGATGCAGATGTTGGCTTACGTGCTGCAGACCAAGCACGGTTTTGCCCCACCCTCCCCAGTTGGTAGCTGTCCTGTGATTGGGAGGATAGCTAGTGGGTGGAAATTGGGAAGACCAAATTGTGGTGAAAAGAAAACCTGCTCCAGAGTACACACAACCTAAATGAGGTCATATTTTTCCCCATTTTGAAGTTTGCTGTGAACATTAACTAAAGCTTTTGACCTGTAATTGCATGATAATATGCATTGCACTGCTGCCACATGATTAGCTGATTGGATAATTGCATAAATGAACAGGTATACAGTGGATCCTATTAGAGTGAACGGTGAGTGTATATTGGTGTTTATTTAATATATTTTAATATTGATTGCGAAAAAGAACACGCTGGCTCGACGTCATAAAAGCAGATACCAGTGCTCGACAGGACAGCATGAAGAACGCTCGCCTATAAAGTCGTAGAGAGTCGGACACAACTGAATAGATTAATTGAAAGGAACTGAGTGTTGATTTCATATATTTGTCCATCTATAAAGGAAAACATACAAATATTACAGGCTGGGAGGAAAGGTTTTACAAAAGCATTATCATTATGAAGTGGAAGATACATACCTGATCCGCAGAGGTTCCAATCTCCAAAGAGATCTGGCCTTGGCCCCTACTTTGCCTGTCTCATAGTTGACTATTCTATAAGACACAAATCAAGATCACATCAATACCCTGTTTGTGGGTTAAAAAAAAAAAAAAAAAATGCACTCATAAACAAGTGTGAAATTTATCAATTCAGCATAATGGGTCTAAATCATACAAACTAAATTTACAAACTAGTTTGTAAATCATACAAACTAGGCTTAAAAAAATTGTCAAGACAGAACACCATGCTTAACTCCCCCATGTTATCTTCTATTGTGAGAGTTATGAAGACTTGATTCAATTTCAACAATGAGACAAGAAGCCAAAGAAGTCACAGCTGACAAACAACATCTAATCCTGCATCTCTGACCTAAAAATAGGCACTGATGACTGGGATGAAGATGGAATATAACAGTTCTTCAATGGCTCAGGGGAAGTTCTCAAGGATCTGTCACCTTGGCATTGACCCAGTTCAGCAGGCCTGTATTCTCTCTCTCTCTTTCTCACAGACACACGCACGCACACACACACGCACGCACACACGCACGCATGCACACACACACGCACACACACACATATGCGCGCACACACACACACACACACACACATGACACTATGCTAGGATCAAGTATTTTGTTTTGAGAGTTCACACTGGTGTATAAAGCAATAAGGATTATATTTCAGTTTGGTGGAAAAAGGGGATGGTGTGCTGGATTTGCTGGATTTAGTAACTGAAGGACAGTCTTAGAATCAAAATTAGCAGGTTTTAAACCAACAGTGTTGGTAACATACATTTTGACTACATTACAGTGAGCAAAAAAAAAAAACATGGAGATGCATGGGTATTTACACTATATTGCCAAACGGTTGTGAACATCTGACCATCATACCCATATGTGCTTTCTGAACAACCCATTTATGATTTTGGAATATAGCTGTGCAGATTTGCCCATTCAGCCACAAAAGCATTAGTGAGGTCAGGCACTGATGTTGGGTGAGGAGGAATGGATTCCGCAGTCAGCTCAGTGGGGCTGCCATCAGAACTATGTGCAGGCTAGTCAAATTCTTCCACTTCATCCTTGGTAATTCATGTCTTCATGTACTCAGGGGCTGGGCCCTGTAGTTCCAGTGTAATTGCAAATGAAATTGAAATGCTATAGTATCTAAAGACATCCTATACAACTGTGTCTAAAACGCAGTGAGGCCCACATATGGGTGTGATGGTCAGGTTTCCACAAACCTTTGACCATATAGTGTAATTCAGCAATTCGTTCTGCCCCATACAAACAGGTGTAGATTTAGGTAGACTTGGTACTAGGGACACGTCAATCTATCAGGAAAGATCCTAAATTTTAGCCCTGTAATCAAAATGATTGTTCCCTTTCAAAGGGAACTTCGACATTGCATTTAGCATAACAGTATGGGAAGCTTGCACGCATGACCGGTATCTGAAGCTTGTGTAAAATCATGGCTCTACTTATAGGCCTGCCATGATCAGGTGATGTGGCAATTAAGCGCGTCGCATGATATATATATATATGGCACCTGTGAACCACGCCGCCAGCCTTATTATCTTCAACGAGACTGAATGTCTGTTGTTTGTGTGACAAAAAACACTTCATTTCTACTCTATATTTTCTCAAAATCTCTAAACTTTTCTATCTCTAGAGAAAAGAGAGGGAAAGAATGAGCAAGAAAGAATTCAGAAAGTGTGTTACGCCTTGCTCCCGTTTCATCACGGGAGGAGACGGACACGCTTTCTGTGTGAAGTGTTTGGGCATAGAGCATGCGACAGCAGCCCTCGAGGGGTCTGTCTGTCAGCATTGTGAACATTTCACAATTAGGTAGCTCCGCTCTCGGCTCGCTCTCCTCTCATCCGAAGGGAGTTGGGTTTCAGATCCTCACAGATCTGGGCCAGCTGCTGCCGAGGCAGCCAGCCGGCTAAGGTCGTGGGGTTCTCGTATGGATTTGGAAGAGGAGCCGGAGGCGAGCTCTGCTCTATCTCTTGCCCTGTCTTTCGGGTCCGGCTCTCTGCCTGACTTTGGAGCTCGCGTCGCGACTCCTCCTTCCCCTATGGAAAGCCAAAACACCTTCGCCGACTCCGAGTAGTCCGAGTAGTCGGTAGAGGGTGCCATTGCACCAAAAACTCCCTTTTTTTTTCCAGAAGTGCATGATGACATATCACGCTTCTGGAGAAAACCATACACTAGCCATGTTTATAACCCCGCGACATCTGATTACTCAGCCATCATGGGGAGTGAGCAGCACGGCTATTTAGCGATGCCAAAGGTTGAGGAGGCGCTTGCGAGCTACCTCTCTCCTACAACGGCAGGTAATTTAGGGGGGCCAACTTTACCTTCTAAGCCATGTAAGGCCACCTCGGCGTTGGTGGGCAAGGCCTATGCGGCAGCGGGTCTTGCTTGTGGGTCACTGCATACAATGGCAGTGTTGCAGGCCTGTCAAGCAGACCTGCTGAGTGAACTCGATACTGGGGAGGGAATTGGGCGTCACAGATTTATCTCTCCGGGTGACCAAACAAATGGCCTGTCATATCGGCCATTCAATGGGTGGCCTGGTTGTGGTGGAGAGGCACCTATGGCTCAACCTCTCAGGGATGGGGGACAAAGATAAGGTCTCCTTGCTGAATGCCCCTGTTAAACCTTCCAGCCTGTTTGGCGGCGCAGTTAATGCCATCGCTGACAGGTTTCGCGAGGCAAAACAGCAAACGGCGGTGTTCAGCCAGTTCCTTCCTCGTTGTGTCGAGTTCACCCGGGCATCCATGAGTGGACCCCGGGCCAGTGCTAGTGCGAGGGAGGCGCAGAAGGCGAGTGTGGCAGCCCGCCTCCCCCCGCAGAGAGCCAGGGGGACCGGGCGGCCACAGTCACAGCCTGCTAAGAGGCCCGATCTAAGAATGATCATAAAAGCAAAGCAGGCAAGGAAGGAACGGTCCTGATGGGCCATGGAGGGACGTATCAGGGGACATGAGGTTGTTAGGACACTGTAGGGCTTGCCCTGGCCAAGGCCATCCCACATTTTTAGCCTTCTCTGGTCAGCGAGCTGTCAAAGCAGCGCATCTCTAATTGGATAGTGGAAGCAATCTCTATGGCTTACGAGGCGCACAGTCTCGCCACGCCTCAGGGCATAAGAGCTCATTCCACTAGGGTGGTCGCCTCCTCGAAGGCTTTGTCCAAAGGGGTATCCTTGCAGGATGTGTGTGCTGCTGCAGGATGGTCTACGCCACACACATTCATTCATTATTACAGCCTGGATATTCATTCCACCCTGGGCTCGAGTGTCTTGCAGTGACCCTCGGGCTTGGGTCTTTTTGAACAGGCCGTACCCTCGGTATGACGGAGTGGGTATTCCTGTTCCCATACTGTTATGCTAAATGCAACGTCAAAGTTCCCTTTGAAAGGGAACGTCGGGGTTACACATGTAACCCTGTTCCCTGAGAAGGGAACAAGATGTTGCATAGCTTTGTCATACCAGGGCAGGCCTGTGAATTGCGTCTTCGCTTAGATAATAGGGGCTGGCAGTGTGGTTCACAGGTGCCATATATATATCATGCAACGCGCTTAATTGCTACGTTACCTGATCATGGCAGGCCTATAAGTAGAGGCATGATTTTACACAAGCTTCAGATACCGGTCACACGCGCAAGGGTCGCTTCCCATACTGTTATGCTAAATGCATAAAATGTTACATGCGTAACCCTGACGTTTTGTTTCAGTATTTAATCTACATGTGTGTACAGTCACAAACAAATGCCATACATAAGCCATATTCACGTTTTAACCAAAACATTACATTGGATACAAATGTTTATAGAGTTAACTACTTAACCACAATTTTATCTCCTCCTAAACACATTTTACCTTACAAGTTTGTATCTTCCAACTTTCAAGCCAACTTTATGCCTATGCAGTCCGTCTTCACACTTATTTTTCACCTACAGGTAAAATACACAGTGGGGAAGTTTCACTCCTTTGACAGAGTGGTCCCTTTCCGCTGTCACTTCACCAGTCTGCCTTTGTTGAACAATTGATGGATTATTCATTCACTCAACCACCCATTCAGGTTGATCTATATTTATATCTCATCTATAATTTAAAAATAGTAGAATAGTGAATAGTAGCTTTGTGCCAGATGTGCTAAGCTCCCAATTTGTAAGTATCATTAGGCTGCATTCTGCACTAAAAACCTGTGTGCTATGTACAAAGTTGCAATTACAATTACAAACATGCAAAGTGTGCTTCTCTCCCTCATACATATTCAATTGAGGGAAAATCTCATAACAAGTGGGATGCTGGTACAATAAAACGGTAAAATAATGGTTAATTGCAGGTGATTACATATTCCGTTTAATGTACTAAATTTTGACCAATTAGTGGTTGCCAGTTTTGTGCATGTTTTTTTATCCACCTTAATATAAGATGTAAATTGGTGAAATGCATGTTTTACATGCTTTATAAGTAATAAGAAATATTTTTTCTGCAGAATTGTTCTACTTTTGAACTTCCAGCACAGGTTTTCTTATACATTCTCAGTTTGTACTTAGGACAAAATATGTAATAATACAAGACTATTTAAGAAGCTTAGTAAATAACTATTTAGTGAAACTCTTTTGGTACTGCTGTCGACTGGGCCATATTTGTGACACAGATATGGCAACCCTAGTCATAGCACCTGGCCAAACATGGCCCTATGATTAGGCAAGATGTCTGATTGCCACACAGTCGCTGTTCACTTATGTAAAAGCTTATGATTCATCAAGGCCCTCTGAACAGCTCTGAATTGTCAGATCACTCACACTGAAGAAAAAGAAAAGCTCAAACAACAGAACAATTTTTTTCATCGAATATAAATTTTTAAAAATGTTTTTCATTAGAATGCTCATGTTAGCTAATAATCATCTACTGATGATGCAGTAATTTAATCATCTGTGGGCTTTATTAGTGAATAGGACATTGCTAGACAGAAACTGCTAAAACAAATTACCTTTCTTCCAAATAACAAATTGGGGTTTATTCTGACACCATGAGTCACAAGTTCATGTTCACATGTCATCATTTACATATCCAGTCTCTTCAGCAATCAGCAATGCGGTCTAAATTCTTACCTCTGCTGTTCCTCACTCTGATCTGAGCCCGGGATCGTCAAAACCTCATCATGCCCATGGAACAAACGCATCACATGACCACCAAGGAGATATCCTATACAACAAAAGGGGAAGCTGCTGACCAGAGAAGGAACCCATTCTAGCAGTGGACTTCTGTATAAACTAGATATGAATACAAACTTCCAGTGACTACATAGAATCAGACTGTCCATACCAATAAAATCCACTGAAATAACCCCCATCCTCCCCAATCACCTCCATGTTGCTACATTTGTGCATTTGCTCTTTGTATTTGCTCACTGGGATTTTAGTTTCAATTAGGTTTGTGTGATGTTTATTTTTCCCACCTTGCAATTTTTTTTTGTCATAGTCGCCCAGAGACAATAGCCTAAATGAGCATTTCCATTATTATAGGTTTAAGGAGAGTATGGGAGGTTGATGTGATCAAATCAGCTGTGCAGTACTGAACTGCAGCAGAAATTGTGAAAACTCATCTGAATGGTAGATTTTTAGATGGTTCTGAAATAATGTTCAGTAAACAGTACATAAATAACAGTATAATGTATTTTGAATATTATCTTTTTTAAATGAGTTGTCTGATGTCCACACAGCTGACATTTTCACCATTAATCTGCTTCCCAAAGTGTGTCAAAAATTCTGAGTGCTGAAGAGCCGTGTATAGTATTTCGTCCATTTCTAATTACGTACAGTGCTGTGAACAAGAATTTGTGTGGTATTTGGATTTCTTCTGTTTTTGTATATTTACATTTACATTTACATTTTTTCATTTAGCAGACACTTTTATCCAAAGCGACTTACAATTACAAGACAAACGATATATCAAGCATAGAACAATACAAATAGTGCTAGCATGCAGAATTTATAATTGAGTTCTGGAGAAGCAAAGTGCGCAGAGTAGAGTTGTAAGAGAAGAGTAAGTTTTTTTTTGTTTTTTGGGGGTTTTTTTTACACAATGTGGGGTTGGTATTTTAGGGTTTGTTTAAGTGCTCATGGAAGCGGTGGGTCTTTAGCTGTTTTTTAAAAATAGTGACAGATTCTGCGGTCTGGATTGAGGTTGGAAATTCATTCCACCACTGAAGAACAGTTAGTTTGAAGGTTCTGGAAAAGGACCTTGAGCCAAGCTGAGTAGGCACTACTAAGCATCTGTTGTTAACCGATCACAGATTGCATGAGGGAACCAAAGCCTCAAGGAGAGTGTTGAGGTAGGGGGGTGCTATTGCAGACAAGGTCTTGTACATGAGCATCAAGGCCTTGAATTTGATATGGGCAGCTACAGGAAGCCAGTGGAGGAAGATGAATGGGTGCGACATGGGTTCTTTTTGGGCTGGTTGAAGACTAGGCATGCTGCTGCATTCTGAGTCATTTGAAGGGGTTTGATGGAGCTGGCTGGGAGTCCAGAGAGTATATATTTCATACTAATTTGTTTCAGAACTTAAAACGAAATCTAACATAAAACAAAGGCAACCTGAGTAAACACAAAATAACGTTTTAGATGATAATGTTATTTATTAAAGCAAAAAAAAATATCCAATACCAACTTAGCCTGTGTGAAAATGTATCTGCCCCCATAGTTACTAATTCCCAAATCTATGAAACTGCATTCAAAATGGGGTTCAGCTGGACTAGACACAACTTGGCCTCATTACTGACAGCCCTGTTCAATCAAATAGAACTTTTTCAACAGAATGAAGTTGGTTAAAAGGTTTTAGCCAGTAACACACTATGCCAAAGTTGAAAGAAATTCCAGAAATTATGAAGAAGAAGGTGATTATAATACATCAGTCTGGGAAGGGTTATAAAGCTATTTCAAAGATACTGGGACTCCAAAGAACCACAGTGAGAGCCATTATCTCCAAATGGAAAAACTCAGCACAGTAGTGAACCTTCCCAGATGTGCCCGACCTTCCAAAATTCCTGCAAGAGCACAGCAACAACTCATCCAGGAAGTCACAAAAGAGCCAAGGACACCATCAAAGACCTACAGGCCTCTCTTACATCAATAAAGACACTGGGAAAAAATGGCATCCATGGAAGAGTGGCGAGGCGAAAACCACTGCTAACCCAGAAGAACATTAAGGCTCGTCTGAATTTTGCCAAAACACACCTTGATGATCCTCAAACCTTTTGGGAGAATGTTCTGTGGACTAATGAGTCGAAAGTGGAACTGTTTGGATGATAGTGGTTCCTTTATGTCTGGTGTAAGCCAAACACAAAATTAAAAAAAAAGAACATCATAGCTACAATCAAGCATTGTGGTGGAAGTGTGATGGTGTGGGGATGTTTTGCCACTTCAGGGCCTCGGCAACTTGCAATAACGGAGGGAATCATTAATTCGGTTCTCTACCAGAAAATCCTAAAGGAGAATGTCCGGTCTTCAGTCCATAAGTTGAAACTCAAGCGCAACTGGATTATGCAGCAACACAATGATTCAAAGCACAGGCATAAGTCCTAGAAGTAAGTGAAAGGCTCCAGTTATCAGAAGCATTTGGTTGCTAAAGGCGGCACAACCAGATTTTAAATTTAAGGGGGCAATTAGTTTTTCACATGGGTGATAGGTGCTGAATAAGTTTTTTTTTTTGCTGAAATAAAAAATAATAAATAAATAGAAACTGTTTTGTATGTTTACTCAGTTTGCCTTTGTTTTATGTTGTATTTTGTTTGAAGATCTAAAACTATTTATTATGAGATATACACAAAAATGTCTGGGTTATGCATGTAACCCTGTTCCCTGAGAAGGGAACGAGACATTGCGTGAGCTCCACGCTGTGGGAAGTGCCCTCAAGCGTGACCGGCATCTGAAGCTTGTGTAACATCATGTCTATTTATAGGCCTGCTGTCGTCAGGTGATGTGGCAATTAAGCATGTCACATGATATAAAAACGGTAAACGTGAACCACGCCATCAGCCTCTATTTTCTGAAGTGAAGATGCAATTCACAGGCATGTCCCAGTATGACAAAGCTAAGCAATGTTCTGTTCTCAGGGAACAAGGTTACATTGTCATTCCCACAGTGTGGAGCTCATACAAAGTTGAGTTCCCTTTGAAAGAGACTTATGCCACTGGCCGGAGTGGTGGATTAACCCTAGGAACGGTGGAGGGTGGAAAGCCTGCAATACTACAGGCTGGGCAGCAGACGTAGGCACTTCAGGAATATAATCCGGCCTAGGATATAGGAAGGCCTTGGCTAAATAGGGGCAAAGTCAAGGCAGGAAGGGGCAACAGAGAGAGCTTGTAGATCTCCTACTCACTTGAGAGATACTAGGGCCAGCAGAAGAGCTACCTTTAGAGTCAGAAGCTTCCCTGAGGCACCTGAATGGGGCACCTGACAAACCTTCCAGGGCCACAGAAAGGTCCCAGGAAGGAATGCGTGGTCTGCAGATGGGCCTCAGTTAGAGGATGTCACCTCAGAGAGGCTCCATCAATAGGGGCATGGCTGACCGAAATGGCGGCCACGTAGACCTTGATTGAAGATGGCCCCAATCCTGCTAAGAAATGTCCTCGTTAGAACTCCAGGACTGTAGCTATTACTCAGTTCACTGGGTCTAGCTGACGTTCTTCACACCACGAGACAAAAAAGTTGCCACTTGAGCGCATACAATTTCCTCGTGGATGGTGCTCTACAACCTCAGTTGCAAGACCAAAATCTATGAGTTGGTGCCCCTCAGGGGCCAGACCCACAGTTTTGGCTGGCCAAAATGGTGGACACGTAGACCCTGATGTAGAAGGAGCCAACCCTGCTGAGAAACGTCCTTGTAAGAACTCCAGGACTGTAGCTATTGCGCAGTTCACTGGGTCTAACTGACATTCCTCACACCATGAGACAAAAAGTCGCCACTTGAGCACATACAATTTCTTCGTGGATGATGCTCTAGCATTCAACATCTATGAGCTGGTGACCCTCAGGGGCCAGACCCACAGTTTCCATAGTTCCCACCGAGGGTGATAAATCAACCCTCTTGCTTGATACAGTAGATGGACGTGAATCTCCCAAGGAGTGCCGTCCAGCAGGGATATTATCTCTGAGAACCATATTCAAGCTGGCCAATAAGGTACTATTAGCAGCAGACGTAGACAGTCTTGGCGAACTCTCGCTCAAACTTATGGGAGTAGAGCGATCATGGGAAAAGTGTACAGATGTGACTTCGGCCACGGGTGCACCACGGCGTCCAGCCCCACTGGTGCGGGAAGAGTGTGGGCGAACCACTGCGGGTAGGTGAACACATTCACTTCCACTTGGTCGAACCTCTGCCATATGGACTCCACCACTTGTGGCTGGAGCCTCCAATCCCTGGGCCTCAGCCGCTGCCTCAACAGGATATCTGCCCCCACATTCCAGTTGCCCAGAATGTACACTGCACTCACTGACAAAAATTTTCCCTCTGTACAGAGAAGAATTAGTTGTGCCTGCCTGAACAGGGGGCACGAACATAATCCTCCCTGGTGGTTGATATATGAGACCACTGCTCTGTTGTCTGTCACAACTAATACATGGTGACCTCTCAATTGAGAAGAAATAATTTCAGTGCTAGAAACAAGGCCCGCATTTGTAAGCGATTTATATGCCACTCCAGATGAGGGCCAATCCAGAGACCGTGAGCTGGACAGCCATCTAAGACCGGGCCCCTGCATGTGAGAGAGGTGTCTGTCATTACCATCTTACTCTCAGAGGTTTCATCCTCAGACAAAACCCCTGAAACTTTCAGCCACCAGTGAAACGGTCTCATGTGCAATAGGCCCGACGGTATGACGGCTGCTGCTGCCATAAGCCCCAACAGTCTCTCATAGAGACTGGAGGGGATGCCCAGATCCAGGGCAATGCTCAATATTTATAGGATTGACCCTACACATATTGGGTATTGAAAAGCCCTCATCATAGTAGAATCCCTATAACCCCTAGAAAAGTTGTCCTCTGCACTTGAGAAAGCATACTTTTATTTAGGATCAACCTGAGCCCCAAGCTCATCATGTGGGCAAGAACAACATCTCGATGTTCCAGTTCCCTGGATCATGCTAGTCCA
Organism: Ictalurus furcatus; assembly: GCF_023375685.1. Taxonomy (NCBI): domain Eukaryota; kingdom Metazoa; phylum Chordata; class Actinopteri; order Siluriformes; family Ictaluridae; genus Ictalurus; species Ictalurus furcatus. Next base: position 8,521,745 of record NC_071263.1, on the reverse strand, counting down.
GGTAGATTAGTACACGGAAACCCTGGAGTCTCAATGGAGCCAGAACAGCATCCATGCACTTTGTGAAGCTGTGAGGAGATAAAGCTAACCTGAAGGGAAAAACTCGAAATTGGTATGCATTGCCTCCAAACACAAACCTCTGGATATTCCTGTGACTGGGCAATATTTCTATGTGGAAATATGCACCTTTTAGGTCTATCATCACAAACCAGTCCTCAAAATGAATTTGTGGAACAAAAGTTTGAGGATCAGCATCTTGAACCTGTACGTTCGAAGAGTATGGTTCAGATGATGCAGATCTAAAATTAGCCTCATACTCCCATCTTTTTTGTGGACCATGAAATAACGGCTGTAAGAAACCTCCCTCCTTCAGGGAACAGGGTACATGTTCTATGGCCCCTTTGTCCAAGAGGGAACTTCCATCCTGCACTAACGTCAGGCTCTGCTCTGTGCTGACTACTGTGGCGGGCACAACTCTGAACTGTGGGGGTCGAGCTCTGAAATGGACCCAGTAACCCTTTTCTATGGTAGACAGAACCCATGGATACACACGTGGCAGTAGTTTCCACACTGCCAGATGGTCTTTTAGTGACGTTAACTTTTCCACATTCTATTGGAGGGAAAGCATCAGATTTTCGTCGCCCTGTGACAGCTCACTGACCAGAGAACACAGAAAACTTGGGACAGCCTTGGCTAGGGGAGGCCCTACAGTAGAACTGGGGGCTAACTACCCTTCCAACCTCATGTCCCCTGATACGTCTTTCTGCGTCCCTCAGGACCGCTCCTTCTTTGTCAGCTTGGCCTTTATGATCATTCTCAGATCAGGCCTATTATCAGGCTGCGCCTGTGGCCACCCGGTTCCCCTGGCTTTCCGTGGGGGGAGACGGGCATCCACACTCGCCTTCGGTGCCTCCCTCATGCTACCGCTGGCCCGGGTTCCACACGGGGATGACAGGGTGTACTCGACACAACGGGGAAGGAACTAGCTGAATGCTGCCATATTTCAAGCTCACTCACCAGGTCTGCTTAAGCCAGCCCCCATAAATTACCTGCCATCGATGGAGAGAGGTAGCTCACAAGCGCCTCCTCCACCTTCGGCATAAATAATAATGAATAATCAGACATTGCGGTGTTATAAATATGGGATATGTAAGGTTTTCCCCAGAAGCGTGATATTTTGTCATTCATTTCTGGAAAAAAGGGGAGTTTTCCGCAGTGTGAGGGAGATTTATTTTTACTGGGGAGAAAAAAAAGCTCATCCAGACTTAGTAATCACTTCAAGTAGCTATTTATATGCTTGAGAGCTGCTCTCCATTTTTGGCACACCCTTCTGGCTCCTCGGAGTCAGAGAGGAATTATTAATATTATTTTTTTTGGCTTTCAATAGCAGAAGGAGGAGTTGCGACGCGAGCTTCAAAATCCTGCAGAGAGCTGGACCCATAAGACAGAGCAAGAGACAGAGCAGCACTCGTCTCCAGCTCCTTTTCCAGATCATACGAGATCCCCAATACCTGAACTGGCTGGCTGCCTCAGCATCGGCCAGCCCAGATCCGTGAGGCTCTGAAACCCAACTCCTTTCAGTCGCGAAGAGAGTAAGCTGCAAGCGGAGCTGCCTAATTGTAAAGCGTTCACAATGTGCACAGTCAGACCTCTTGAGGGCTGCCCTTGCATGCTCCAATCCTAGACACTTTACACAGAAAGTGTGTCCGTCCTCCCCCATGATGAAATGGGAGCAATGCGTAACACACTTCCTGAATTCTCTCTCACTCATAATTTTCTCTTTTTTTTTAAATGGACAGAAAAGTAAATAGTAAATAAATGTTTTTTTTTGTTTTTTTTAAAGATAGAGAGGAAATGAAGAGTCTTTTTGCGAGCGTTATACAAACGGCCGACATGCAGTCTCACTGAAGATAATAAGGCTGATGGCGTGGTTCACAGGTGCTGTTTTTAAATCACGCAGCTCGCTTAATTACAACGTCACCTGATTGCGGCAGGCCTATAAATAGGCATGATGTTTAACAAGCTTCCGAGCACATGCGAGGGCGCTTCCCACAGTGTGGAGCTCACACAAATTTGAGTTCCCTTTGAAAGGGAACAGAAGAAAACAAATATAAGAAACAGAAAAATTACTCTTAGACAGCACTGTATCATCACCATTAACACTGTTTATAAAGTAATAGATTTGACACTTTGTTGCAGACCTATTTAGTTTTATTAGGTCAAAAACTTTGTCCTTTTCTCTTTTTCAGCAAAAACAAAAAGTGCAATTTTTTAAACATTTCTGGAGGAAGGTTTTCAATGTATATAGTGTATATAATGTTACCGATGTTAAATACACAATATACTTGTGTAATGATAGCTAAGTAGAACATAAAATGATAAATTATATTTCATAATAGTAATTGTATTTCAATAATAAACTCAAGACAGTCTCCATTTACTTTGACAGAAAACAAGGGCACCCACACGAGTTTACATATGACATGGGGAAAGGGATGTGTCTTTCAGACAGTAACATTTAAAAATCATTCCAAAATCATGTCAGTGAACTTATCTCCCATTTTATTAGGCTCTTTTGGCCTATTTGTGACTGACTACTAGTGTAGTCTGCTGTTAATTACAGAGCGTCTACACAAAATGTCCTAAGGTTTGGCAGATCTGGTAATATGATCTCAGTAAATGTCACTGGATATCATGGTTGCTATGATTAAATCATTATATTGCACAAGCCTAGTTTCAATTGAAGCACACACATAATGCTTTAGTTAAACAGAATGTTTATACTGCACCTTCCTCCACACTGCTGCCTGAACAGGTGGGATGGACATTCCACAGAGTCTGCATGAAAGATGCATCCACCTGAATGTTGCCATTGGAGATGGACAGGTGCTAGAAACAGTGGAGAAATCAGTTACCATGGTAATACATAAATATTCTCATAAACGCTTACAACATAGGAGTAGGGTTCTTCAAAGAATTTTAGCTTTAAGCATAAACTCTGTCTTAATAGTGTTTCAGAAATGTGTACTTGATGTAAACTGTTTTATATATATATATATATATATATATATATATATATATATATATATATATATATATATATATATATATATATAGTATTATAAAAGATGTTAATCAGTGATTTTTCCTTTATAATCTGACCTGTCAAGGCTCCAGTCACCAATAAATACAGGTGTGATACAAATACAAAGAGTGTACTACTAAATTTTTTATCCATGTAAATATTATAATGTACAGTACTGTGCAAAAGTTTTAGGCACTATATTTTTAGTATAAACTTTGTTATACATTTTTTACTTTATGACTTTATTTTATGACATTGTGAAGTCAGTACAAAAATCATTTTAGATTCCCAAACATTAGTTTTCTAGCACAAAATTAAATGTTACAGAAAAATGTTTGTATGTCAGTAAAGAAAGCAGCATATTATGTAAGATACCACTTTTCAGACAAAAAACACAATGAAAGCTGCTGGGCTTTGCTGCAAAAATAAGAAGCAAGTACGGCAGTCAAAGTCCCCAGAAGAACTGCGGCTGGTTCTGCAAGATTGTTACGACACGGCGAAATCGGCACGGCAGCTCACAAAGTGTAGTGCTGCCCAGGGACGTGGCGGAGGAGGACTACACTTCCCAGTCATACCCGCGCTCAAGTTCGCCAGAGTTCTAATCACAAACACCTGCAAACACCTGAGGTTATATAAGGGCCTCCCTAGCATTAGCCGCTTGCGAAGTAACCGCTCAGCAGCCTCGTCTCTGTTTGTCTACAAAGCCGATTTCATTATAAGTGTTTTCCCTGGTGCTCGACTTCATGCTTGTCTCTCACTACGCTTTTGCCTACACCCCTGATACACAGCTTACCTGTTCGGTTCCGACTCGATTCTCGTTCTGGACTCTTCCTCACGTCATCTCTCCGCTCGCCCGCGCTTGTCTCCGTCTACGCTCCATAACAAAGATGCTCAATAAAATTCACCAGCTCATTTACTTATAAAACTGTACTAATTGTACCGGACACTACTATTTTTATTATTTCTTTATTTTTGTCACACCAAATATTGATTTCGTTTCATTTACTACTTTTTAAATGTAGAAAAAAAATCCATTATTTTGAAGGCATCTTTGCTCTACAGCATTTCTTTGCATATACCGAAGACTTTTGCACAGTACTGCAGCTTAGTTGATAATGTACCTCCTCCCACTCTCCAGACCATGGGTGTATGTCCAAGTATACGCATATGGCCAAAACCCCCATGGCTGAAACTGCCAGTGCTTTGACAGAGTATATTACAGTGGACATGGGGTAATGAGGCAATTCTTATGTGATCCTGGGTTGAGTTATACATGTTACACAGTGTTTACTCACTAAATAGCGCTCAGATGATACACTGACAAGAATAAGGTCATCACCAATACGAACTTTCTCCCCCTCTGATCTCTGCTTGGAAGCAGGATGGATAGTCCACCAACAAGCTTCACCTGTAGAAGGATATACATATGTGTTTGTCTCACTATCCTTGTGAGGCACCTTCCACTGACATACTTATTAATTCAGCTATACCTAAATCTAACTGATCGGATCAGCAGTAGTGTTCAGCGGCCTAATCTGTAATAGTTAATAGCTGGCTAGCTGTCACTACCTGCTTCAGTGAAATTTAGATTACTCAAACACACACACTGACTCAAACACACATGCCCACAAATTTTTGTAATTCTATATTTGTGGAGTATTTCCATTAACATGACTTACTTGACCCCATAGAGAGATAACCGTGAACCACCCCCCCCCCCCCCCCCCAGTCCCTTATGAAGTGTGTACAGGACGTATGAAGAGCAGTATAAACAGAAATTGTCAAAAAGGGTCCGAAAACAAAAGGGTAGCATGTTTACAACAAAAAGTTAAAGGTTCAATAAGTAATGTTGTCATATCTTTTCCAAAAACTTGAGAAAACATCCAAGTTTAAAAATTGCTGCCCACTTTGATTTTCAAGCTAATATGACATGCTATACATTACACACTAATAATAAAAAGGTGGCTTGTATGAACAAAAAATAAATAAAGTGAAAAATCTTTGAACGCTTGCCTGTCGAGTCCTCCTGAAGTCCAACATCAAAAGACAACTTATCTGTCAGAGACCTGGATGTCTTTAAACATGTCAGATACTGCAAGAAGGAATAGTAAATTTACATAAGAAAGTCAATTTAATTTATGAAGCACATTTAAATCATTACATGTTGACCAAAGTACCAACCATACTGTTGCCATAATAATAATAATATTAATCAACATGCACTCTACAGGAATACGATTACCGTTGCTATTTATAGTTTGTCATCAGTGGAATGGAAGGATATCTATATGGTTAACTAAGGTGTGTCTAATTAAGTGGATGTAAGAATACTGTACACAGTGCTTCACAAAACCACCCCCTTCCTCCCAAAACGAAGCTGTACCTGACACAATCGAACACAACAGTACACCTAATAAACTGACTACCAGGTTAAAATATAGACAACTAGAAAGTACACACAAATGACTGTTTGCAGATGCTAGGAAACGAAGGAATAAAAAGGAAAGAAAGAGATGCTGCTATTCCTCACCATTCTACTGAACGAGTGTCGCAGGAGGATAGCATGTCCATACAGTAGTGTTCTGTGTCCACCTCCATGGGCTGCCTTTGTGGATTTAGCAGGGTGTTAGACATCATTATAAGGACTTAAAATATTAAAGCAGTGGCTCCAGTCCAGGAGACATTTCTGTTTTCCATGCTCTAACACACTGGCCTCTAATGAAATCCTTAATAATTACCTCAACAGAGTTTCCCCAAAAGCATTGCACAATGCTTGGTGTTAAATGGTAGTGCAAGCAGCATCTTCAACATTGCTCTCTACTAGTTAAGGTTATCTTAAACCTATAATGATTTTTGGGAAACTGGGTTCTGATGATGTGTGTGTTAGAAAACAATATGGTGCACAGGACAGCCACTGCTTTAGTGTATGACAAAGAAATACTGTAGACATTGCGGTTCTGCATTCTCTCACATAAGAGATAGATAACTCTTATGTGCAGTGAGCAAGCAACGCATTCCTATGGATGCTCTCAAACAAAAATTGAGGAAAGAGTTACATGATAACAGATTATTTAGTACAAACAAAAGAAAATACCTTTGTTTGAACACTGCATTTCAATTTTAAAGCATCTCATTAACTTTGTGCACATACCATATGTAAGCACATTTTAGTAATGCATGCATACATACCAATGGCATTTCACATGTGTTCTCTCAGTATAAAGATTGAGATTAAGGTTTAATTAGAGGAGATTTCTGTACTCATTCCTACACGTCAAGAGATACTCACCTTTCTAATGAGCTTCTACCGATGGCAATGAAATAACAGAGGCAAATGTTATATTGAGCTACCACCTAAAATATTTTTTTTTTAATGGTGAAACTGAGACAGTTTGTCTATTGTATTAACACGAAGCCTAAAAATGAATTTTTAATCAAATATTATGGCTGTTTGCTTTCTAGTGATCACTGTTTATTTAATCATTTAATCGTTTACCTTGTTGAACCTTGAGGAAGATGGGCTATAACAGCAGAAGACCACATCAGGTTCAACTTTTGTCAGCTAAGAACAATGTACAGTGGGCACAGGCTTACTAAAACTGGCCCCTCATTGTATGTTTTTTGTTCTTGTATAAACTATAGAGACAGACATGATCTGAAGCTCTTGACCTGTATCTGCATTGTTTTGTGCATTTCAACGCTGCCATGCAATTAGCTGATTGCATAATTGCATGAATGAGCAGGGGTACATGTGCTTCTTTTAAAGTGGCCAGTCAGTGTTCATGTCCAGTTTGACTATAATAAAAAATAATATACTGTATAAATGCTGTAATGGTCCTCAGTGACCTAACAGGTGGTAAATTGACCAATTACAGATAATTGGTCAAAACATCTTCTGAAGCCCCAGTGGTCTGAGGTTCTGCCATCACCATGAGTAAATGCAGCACATTTGAGTCTGTCAGTCCATACAGAGTTCCACTTTAAGAAAGCCTGCCCCAGATGGCAGATTGGCACAAAGGCAGATACAAGAAAAAATCACTGCCCACGTGATGTGGCCAAAGGCCATCAGGTTCACAAGCACCACTTGGGGCACTGGGGTTTATATTAAAACATCATTAGTGAAATGTATTTTTAAAAAATAGGGTTTCAAAATTTTTTCAAAAGAAATTGCTAGAAGACATTATAGATGTCATTGCTAGATGTGAGCTGAAATGAAGACTGAGAACATCAGCAGAAACAAGAAGTTCTATTTTATTTATGCGCACTAAACAGTTATGCAAAAATTAAATCATACTGCCAGGTATTATTGTGTTGTTCCACCTCACTAAACAGGCTGTAGCTGACATAAGGATTGAAAATGTAGAGAAAAATGAAACCAGACACTTTCATTTTAAGCTGTTTTGTTAAAAATTGCTCTGTAAAGATTGGTCTTGTTTTTGCTCTTGTTTCACAAGAGCAGCAGAGTATGAGCCATTGTCACCAATGCACACCTCAGCTAAAAACAACCGAACAGAAAATAATGGATTACATAGCTTTAATTAGCACACACTAAGATAGTAGAGGATCATAAAATGGTTATGGACTTGTGGAAGAACTCATCTCAGTATATCTTGAGTATATAAAAATCCTTTACAGTAAGAAAGCACAAAGACCAGACATAATTATAATAAATAATTATTTCTCCATTCCCTTTTGAGGTTATCTGTTACTCCTCTTTCAGTTGTGCCCATATTAATATCCAATAATTCAACTTACAACAGCTATGCTATATTCATCTAGAATAACTAAGTACAGAGTATAACGCATCATGACACAGTAAAATATTAGTTAGTTTATATCTTGAAGCTATACCCAACATGTGCTGTTAAATAAAAATGTCAGGCTAAAGCAAAATTTTAGTCATGACAGAGGAACAATAGTACTTCTGTCACAGCTGTTGTAAATTTAAACACAATTTAAAATAGAAGCTTGTGTTAAAAAAAAAAATGTTAAAGTGAACATCCATGAAATTGAGTTCAAACACATGGGACAATGTCGAAGTTAGGAAACTACCAATACAATAGCTTTAATCGATACAAATACAAAATAACTGTAATTGGCTGCCAATAACAACTATTTAAAAAATCAAAATAAAACCAGAGCAACTGTACAAATTTCATAGATTTACAAAGTAGTGTGAAGTTTAAATGAAACTATAGATCATTAAGAAAACTCTAATAGATTTCTGACAATACATAAAGGTACACAGAGGTGTGAACTAATTGATGTTTTGTACTCACTTCATTATTTTCCCCAGTTTTGGCCAGCATCTCTTGCAGTGCCCGTACAGACAGTGACTGCTCCAGCACAAAGTTACATATGCACAGATCTGGAGGGACATACTGAGAGAGAGAGAGAGAGAGAGAGAGAGAGAGAGAGAGAGAGAGAGAGAGAGAGAGCAATTAGTCACTGCTTCTTTTAAGCCCAAAAAGTATTCTTCAGAAAGCATTTCCATTATAAATTTCTAATATAATGTTTAATTATTACAAGCAAGAGAGAGCACCAGTGTACTTTAAATACCACCTAAAATAATGGCCAACAAATTATGAAAAGTGCAGTAATTGGACACACAGACACAGACTGACGGACATGCCAGCCAGCCAGCCAGACAGACAGACATTATATTTCAATGAACAATAGCCCTGACTCAAGAGGAAGACTCAAATAACTGTATTACATGTAGAAGTGGGATACAGGGCACAAGTGTGTCATATGTGTTTTATTGTGCGTAACCCAGATATCATAGTTTGCACAGACTGGACTGCACTGTCATTTGGACTGCATAGACATCACTATTAGAGCATGCCTGTGGGTGCATGAATTTATGTTGGAAGAAGTAAGGAGGTAATGCAAAATCTAGGTTCAGGATAGAAATGAATGGATTCTCAAGTTATACTTCAATTGATTAAAAGCCTCTTAAGTGTAGACCCAGCTAAGGCATGGTACATATCAGTGCTGCACAGTATAACCATGATTAGGAAAATGAGAATGATCTGGGGCATCCTGTAACTCAGTCAGAGGGCAAGGCTGTGGGACAGGCCATTACAGAACAATTCTTCATTACCTAATGAATGTATGTTATTATTCAAACACTACACATTAAACAGTGGCCACAGTCTTTATTTGGCCATTTGTGGCATTTTAGCAGACACTCTAATCCAGAGCAATTTACATTTATCTCATTTATACTACTGAGCATTTGAGATAATGGCCTTCATCAGTGGCCCAGAAAGGGCAGATTGACAGTGCTGGGATTTGAAATCACAACCTTCCAATCAGAAGTCCAGCATCTTAATCACTAAGCTACCACTGCCCCACATGGTCAAATTCTCAGTAGTTCAGAGTTTGTTTAAAATACTGCTTTACCTCTGAGGTCAGCCTGGTATGCCTACAGGTGGAGATCCTAGGTTGGCAGGAAATCTATTATTGTATACCCTGTGGATTATGCAGGAAAAATAATATTGCTAGTAGAGATATTTGAACATTTGAACAAGACTTTGTGTAGACCACTGTAGCAATTTAATGTGAACGCAGTGATTGAGTTTACCCCAAAGACCTCTTAAAGCACACAGAGATTGAATTATAATTATAATCCCCATCACTTTAGAGAATCTGCATTATGTACAAAGTAGTATTGATTATACTATACTGTCTTATTGAACAATGATTAAAAAACAGTTTATTAATTTTACACAACTTTTTTTTTTATAACATTTTATTTTAGTCCACTTGTACTCAACTTAATACACTGTACAAAATATACTGGTATGCTGGAGCCACCAGGGTCAGAAGAGATATTTCAGAGGTGTGGACCTCCATTCTTCACCTAGTGTATAATCTGGAGGTGGAGGACCATCACCAGAAGTTTTTTTGTTTTAATTCTTTCTCCTATTAGTTGTAAGAAATATCAGCAGAGCACTTGGTCATAGGCACAGCAATCAGACAAAGAGGAGAGTATAAGAATGTAGGCTATTTGGTTCATTGGTCTAGGGGTATGACTCTTGCTTTGGGTGTAAGAGAACCTGGGTTCAAATCCTAAACCAGTCCTTACCTTTCTGTTACCATATTTCCCCCACGGGGGATCAAAAAAGGCACATCTTATCTTACCATCATCTTTTAAATGAGTAGCCTATGATCACGACTTATCACTTTATATAATATTTTGATATTTTGTCTTTATCTGTTATCAAGGCTGCCAATGCAGTTGGGATTGCAGCTGCAATTATTAATGACAATTCACTGTTAGTTGTTGCAATTACAGTTACTTTCTCCTGTGATAAAAGCAGTAATTGACTTCTGAGCTGTAGTCACTTACTGCTTTTATCACAGGAGAAACAACACCACCGCTCGATTTATAACACTGTTCATTTGTAAAACTGAACACTGTACTTCCATATTTGGAAAAAGTCTATTCACGCATACCAACATGATAGATCAAGCTGGCTCTTCAAATCTGACCCTCGAGGTCCACTGTCCTGCAGAGTTTACCTCCAATCTCAAATGATTTTTAAGGTAGCATGCTACTATAGAGGACTAATTTAACACCAGTTTTTATTTAGTGTACTGTGTTTGTATAATTTTAGAGATGTTTAAATTTTTTAATTCTGTATTATGCTGCTACTGCAAGAAATAAATTATAAATTGTCACTTTAGATTGTTTCTAAAGTTTAGATATTCAAGATATCCCCAAGATGTCCCTAGATATCCAAATATTAAAAAAATTTAATCTGGCTGTATAAACTTACACACACAATATATGGCCAAAAGTATGTGGATACTGGACCATCACACTGATATGTGCTTGCTGAAAATCCCTTTCCACAATTGGTCCCTCCTTTGCTGTTCTAATAACCTTTCCACGACATTTTGTAGTGTGGCTGTGGGTATTTCTGTCTATGCAGCAACAAGAGCATTAGTGCTGACAGGCACTGATGTCGGGTGAAGAGGCCTGGAGTGCAGTCAGCATTCCAATTTATCTAAAAGATGTTCAGTGGGGTTGAAGTCTGAACTCTGTGCAGGCCACTCGAGTTTTTCCACACCAACCTTGGCAAACCATGTCTTTATGAAGCTTGCATTGTGCACAGGGGCATTGTCATGAAGGAACAGGTTTGGGCTCAGCCCTTTAATTCTAGTGAAAGCAAATCTTAAAGATACAGCATACAAAAACACTCTTACTAGTATTCCACTGTAAACACTGGAAAAAGGTAGAAATGCTAGCAATGTGCTGTGTGCTTACAGGGGCAATTTATAACAAATTGCACTTGCATTTATTACATCATTTATACATTCCAGATGGACACATACTCAGTGATGTTCCTGAGTTTACCAGATGTAAACCTTCTCTGGGTTATCTGGCAAAGGAGGTGACCCTTCTGAAAACTATTTCATATGAAATATGTCCTTGATATGATTAAATAGATGTTCTGGACAAGCTTTCCTTTTCATTTAATAATTGACTGGAATTTCTCTGCTCTGAAGTGTATTCTGGCCCAACCTATGAACTTCTCAGAATCCTATTTCTCAAAACACCTATCTGCCCCTGTCATGCTGTGACATGATCCATAAAGGCTCAAATGGATGGTTGCATCTGTGGAACTTGAAAGAAGAGTAGCAATCTCCCTCAACACTTACATAAGTAGATTAAAAAGTGCTCAAATACAGTGAGGGAAAAAAGTATTTGATCCCCTACTGATTTTGTACGTTTGCCCACTGACAAAGAAATGATCATTCTATAATTTTAATGGTAGATTTATTTGAACAGTGAGAGACAGAATAACAACAACAAAAAAAATCCAGAAAAACGCATGTCAAAAATGTTATAAATTGATTTGCATTTTAATGAGGGAAATATGTATTTGACCCCCTCTCAATCAGAAAGATTTCTGGCTCCCAGGTGTCTTTTATACAGGTAACGAGCTGAGATTAGGAGCACACTCTTAAAGGGAGTGTGCTCCCTTTAATGCAATTGAGTCTATAAGATCTGCCTATTTTTCTCAGATTATTGAGAATAATCAAAGCAATCCCAGGCATCTCTTCCGTACTATAAACAAACTCCTCAAAGTTGATGTTGGCACCTTTTTGCCTGTTTCAAATTAGTTATGTAATAAGTTTCTTAATTTTTTCAGTTCTAAAACTGATAATGTTTATAACCTAATTCATGCTACACCTGTTTCCTCTTCAACACTCTGCTTGCCTAATTTCTCTGGCACATCTTTCACTAATTTTTCTCAAATTGACTCAGAGTAGCTTACTAGGGAGGTATCACGTATGAAAGCCACCACTTGCATGCTTGATCCCCTCCCTACAAGCTTATTTAAATCTTGTTTTGAACTCTTTGCACCCGATTGTTCTCAGCATTATTAACGACTCTCTGCGCACTGGTGTTGTACCAGCAGCACTGAAAACTGCTGCTGTAACCCCAGTTCCAAAAAAGCATAACGTTGATTTGGAAAATTTTAATAATTATCGCTCTATATCAAACCTTCTCTTTCTGGCAAAAATTTTAGAACATGATGTGGCTTTGCAACTTCACAATCACCTTACTGTTAATAATCTTTTCGAGCCCCTTCAGTCAGGTTTTCGTAAACTTCACAGTACAGAAACAGCTTTGGTCAAGGTCACAAATGATCTGTTACTAGCCTCAGATTCTGGTTCTCTTTCCATCCTTATCCTTCTTGATATTAGTGCTGCTTTTGACACTGTCAATCACAACATCTTACACAACTGACTTGAAACTGTCTTTGGTGTTTCTGAGACTGTTATAACCTGGTTTAAATCTTTTTTCGGGTTTCGGGTCTGAAATTGGCTCTGTTCCTACTAATGTCCCTCAAAGATCAATTTTAGGCCCCTTACTTTTTAGTTTTCATATATTTCCTCTTGGGCATGGTGGCTTAGTGGTTAACATGTTTGCCTCACACCTCCAGGGTCCGGGGTTCGATCCACACCGGGGCCATGTGTGTGTGTGGATTTTGCGTGTTCTCCCCGTGCTGTGGGGGTTTCCTCCCCCAGTCCAAAGACATGCATGGTAGGCTGATTGGCGTGTCTAAAGTGTCCGTAGTGTATGAATGAGTGTGTATGTGAGTGTGCCCTGCGATGGACTGGCACCCTGTCCAGGGTGTACCCTGCCTTGTGCCCGATGCTCCCTGGGATAGGCTCCAGGTTCCCCTGTGACCCTGAAGAAGGAGTAAGCGGTAGAAAATGGATGGATGGATGGATATTTCCTCTTGGATTGCTCTTAAGATCATTATTATGATGATGATTATTATTATTATTATGGGGCGCACAGTGGCTTAGTGGTTAGCATGTTCACCTCACACCTACAGGGTCAGGGGTTTGATTCCCGCTGTGGCCCTGTGTGTGCGGAGTTTGCATGTTCTCCCCGTGCTGCGGGGTTTCCTCCCCCAGTCCAAAGACATGCAAGGTAGGCTGACTGGCATGTCCAAAGTGTCCGTAATATATGAATGGGTGTATGAATGGGTGTGTGAATGTGTATGTGATTGTGTGCCCTGCGATGGATTGGCACCCTGTCCAAGGTGTACCTCGCCTTGTGCCCAATGCTCCCTAGGATAGGTTCCAGGTTTCCCCGTGACCCTGAAAAGGATTAAGTGGTATAGAAGGTGGATGGATTATTATTCATGCATTTAATTCATAAATTTTTCACCATGCCCATGTTTACCTTCAAACTAATGCAAGGTACCGCTAATCATGCTTATGTGTTATGATGTGATAAACTATGCTGCATCAGCAAAACCTTTATAGGCACAACACCAAACGTGTTATGAAAACTGCTCACAAGTGCATACCTTATAGATATTTTGATTAATAATCCAATCTATAAGCGCAACATGTGTCTCTTTCACTGGGACCTGTTTTTAATGTGTGTGTGTGTGTATATGTTTGTTTGTGTGTGTGTGTGTGTGTGTGTGTGTGTGTGTGTGTGTGTGTTTTGTCTACAGTACACCTGAGTTTAACATTTTTCTTAACTAGTTAACCCCTTAAAGTCACAGTTCTGTGATTGGTTCTTAGATCTTTGTGTGTATTATTCAGTCACTAATACTTATTTAATAGCTAATGTGAAACTACTTAATTAGAAAGGTATGGAGTTACAAAAGCAAGTTATGTAAGACTGGGCCTGCCAACAAGACCTCCATTAGGCCTGAAGTAGGGAGGGGTGGTATTCATTTATTTATGTTCTGTAAGCACTTTATCCTGATCAGGGTCACAATAGATTCAGAGCCTATTCCAGGAATACTGAGTGTGAGATCAGAACACACCTGGATGGGATGCCAGTTCATTGCAGCTCACCATAAACACACAAATTTACTCCTACATGCAATTTAAAGTAGCCAGTCCACCTACTGACATGTTTTCAGAAGGTGGAAGGAAACAATAAGTCACTGTCCGTAACCCTGTCTCTGAAATATCGAATGGAGAGATCCGCCTATGGGAAGGGCATCTGTACCTGACCTCTGTAGAAGCATCCAATTGCACCAAGTCTGGCTGTGACAGACAGGAGCACGTGTCCAATGGCAGGTAAGAGCATGTTTTTCTTCCTCAGTGAGCAAATTCACTTCTCGTGCGGCAAGCGGGACAAGCTTGATGGATCTCTCCACTTGATGTTTCAGAGAACCGGCATTACGGATAGTAATCTATTGTTCTCTTTCATCATCTCGTGTTCGAGATCCACCTATGGGAGAAATGGACAATTCCCCAGTTGCCCAACACATTCACAGTGAAACCCTGTAAACCAGGGGATTGTCACCTAGATAGGTGGTGCTTGACGCATCCCATAATGATATGCGTGGTAACACCATGCACGAAGGTGACAGTGGTACGCAGGCAGAACATGAAGTACATGCTGGTAACATGAACAAGTGAAGCCTGACAGCCCAAGCTTCAAGATGGAGAAGAGGGCTTAAGGGAGTGAGGCTAGGAGGACCCTACTCCTAGGACAGAGTGAGCTACCAGGGTCAGTAGTATCTGATAAATGTATGGGGAGAAGCCCAGCTTGCAGCATAACAGATGTCCTGCAATGGGACTCCCCAAAACAGAGCCCACGAGGTGGCTACACCCCTAGAAGAGTGGGCTCTGAGGCCCTCTGGAGGCTGCGCTCCCTTCAATTCATATGCCAAAAGTAATAGCTTCCACAAGCCGTTGGTGTACGCATTGCTTAGAAATGTGGTTCCCCATGCGAAATGAAGGGGGGTGGGGGGGGTCTGGTCACTCCTCCTGAAAAGGACCGAAGGGCATGCAAAGGACACAGAACATTCAACCTCTGATCCTACACAGAGGGGAAAGGAGGAGGAGGAAAATTGGAAAGCTCAATCACCTCACAGGTGAATGCTGGGAAGCATTTAGGCAAAAAAGACTGGGTTGGGCCTAAGAAAAAACTTATCTCCTCTGAGAGAGAATTTAGTGCACGCGGAATGAACCGGGAGTGCATGTAAATCACTGACACGTTTGGCTGAAGGTGGGCCAGGAGTAAAGTTGTCTTCACGGACAGAAGCTTCAGGGAAATGTCTCCCAGGGGCTCAAACGGCTGTTGAGACAAAGCCTCCAGCACCATGGAGAGGCCCCACTCCAGAATAGCTCTTCTAGTGACTGGAAGTTAGCGACGAGTGCCCTTCATGAACTGGCAAACAAGGGGGTGTTGACCCACTGTCGGACCATCGAACCTAACACGGCATGCCGCGATAGCTGCTAGGTAGACCTTAATAGTGGAAATGGATTTACCACCGTCCATATGGTCCAAAACCGAACACTGATACGATATCAGACTGCACCCACTGCACCACTCCTCTAATACACGCCACTTACAGTTGTATAGGGAATGTGTGAAGGAGGCCCTAGCATTCTATATGGAGGTGACAACATGTGGAGGGAGCCCCATTACATTCAGATTTGCCCTCTCATGTGCCAAGCCCAGAGGGCCATCCTGTCTGGACGAGGGTGATAGACTTCTCAAATTTATCATCAGGGACAGGTGTGTCCCTGTCCTTAGCGAGAAGAACATAGGAAAATGGGTGTTTTCACATGAGGCAAAGAGCTCTACAGCAGCCCGGCTGAATCTCTCCCACAATAAGTCCACTATGATAAGTCAATAAAAGCCTGTGAGCTAGAGCATGAAGCTTGGGGAATGCATCCCTCCTTGGTGATTGATGTGTGTTACAGCCATGGTATTGTCGCAGCATACCAGCACATGATGCCCCTGGAGGCAGGGCAGGAAATGTTTCAAAGCCTTCCATACTGTAGTGAGCTCCAAATAGTTTGTGTGGGCTGAGCGGAGTTCATTTGCCCACATGCCATTCACTGTTCTGCCCTCCTTGGTGGCTCCACACCCCATTGAGCACACATCTGTCGTCACCACTTTTTGTAGCATGACCGCCACAAGGGGAGTGCAATGAGTGTAAAACCCTGCGTTCCTCTGGTGGTGCGGGGCTGGTGAGCACAAGTGCATCACCGTGATGGAGCGGCCAAGGACGCATGAAGGGCTGAGGTGGAGTGATAAAACCTATTTCATGAATGCCCTCATTCTCAGAAGGCCCAGAGGCAAAACCTGTTTGGCTGATGCCATGAGGCCCTGTAGTATGAGACATGTGCAATATTGTACCCTCACCCCCTCCTTGAACTGTGAGAGGCAATTCATTAGGGAGAGAATGCACTCTCGTGATAGACAACACGCATGGTTATTGAATTCAGCTCCAAACCCAGGAATATAACATTCTAAGCGGGAGTAAAATTGCTTTTGCTCACATTTACTCTGAAACCGAGCAACGTGATGTGCTGGAATCGTCTACGATTAGCCAATCGCCTATACAAGTTAGGATCACTATAAAGTGAGACCCTTCATTCTTAGAGGGGCTCCCCTGCCTCCGCACACAGACAAAACACTCTTGGACTTAATGAGAGGCTGAATGGAAGAACTGTGAATTCATAATATATGCCTTGATAGGCAAAATGAAGGAATTTCCTGTGCAGGGGATAAATGCTTATGTGTAAAATAGCATCTTTCAGATCGACTGACGTGAACCAGTTGTTCTGATGCATTAAACAAGAAAGAGTGTTGTGTGTCAGCATTCTGAAAGTGTGTTTCCTCAAATATAATAACAGGAGTAAAACCCCTGATGATGTAGATGCGGGGGAACCACTCAAATCACCCCCTTCTTGAGGAGGGAGGAGATTATGTCTTTTAGAATGTGAGCGGAACTCTCCTCTGTATGAGAAAAGATCACTCTGCTGAAATTTGGGGCCGACACACACTGCCAAGCTGTTATGTGACTCGTGAGTGTTGCCACCTGAGGCACAGAATCGCTCAGAACTGCGCATGTGTGCGGTTCATTCATCTGTGATACAATGGCACCATATAGCGGACAGCTTGGGGGCGACATGTAGGGCTGCTGGGGGATGTTGTCTCCCCAAAACAAATTCATTTGATTCGATGAAATATTTTTAAATATATTTTTTGCACTTTGGAGAACACTGGGGCCAAAGCCTTTATTAAATGTGTGAGAGCTGTGTGTGGAGAGCCATGTGGTGACACTGCTCATGCACATCTCCCTGAATGCCCTGAATGTCAATACGGGGATGCCCTCCAACATGAACTGGGAGGGGGAAAAAACACTGGGCAACACTGCGAATGGTGAAGCCACTAGGAGCACCGGATGGGCACCCACTGGTGATAATGATAATGAGTCTTTATTGGTCACATATACATTACAGAGCTGACCCCACCGACAGAAAGACTCCCTCTTTTGGATGGGTGGGCTAGGAGGGCAAAAGTGGAGTCCAGAGGGTTGACCACCCGAAAACATGGACTCAAAGCCACCTGGGCAGCTTGGCATGCATTGCAGAGGATGAGGTCATTAATGGTGATGATCTACTTCCAGCGCGAGATCGAGGGACACCCTTTCTCCAGTTGCTGCCCCATATCAACCAGGAGCTCAGCCTGTTAAGCTGATAGAAGCAATGAGACATTGAGTGGGCTTGGGGGGTCCACTTGGGAGGAGCCACCTTGGGAGGGGTTAAGGTGTCTGGCAATGGAGGGCTCAATGGAGGGGTCACCCATGCTGAGCGCCACCATATCCTTAACCTCGAGGCCTTGAGGGTCTCCCCAGCAGTGTTTCATGCGCTTGGCACATGCGGGGATGACCGGAAGGAGCTGTTTTCTTGGGCCGAGAGGGGGTCCCACGAGTTTCCCATCAGGAAAGCCTCATCTTCCTCTGAACCCTATAGAAGGCCCACGCCATCCTCATCGTCGGAGTCGGGCGGCTTGTTAACGAAAGAGGGTTCACCTGGTAAAATTCCCTCGAGGAGAGAAGGGTCCAGCTCAGAGAAGCCTTGCCTCAGGAGGTCCCTGGGAGCATGCTGTCATCGCCGTTTACCCCGTCAGAGTTGGAATGTCCAAAATCTACGCTCTGGGTCACGGCCAGTTTGAGCCTTCGGCTCAAAAAAAAAAGGCTTAAGAGGAGGTGGGCAGCCTAACGAGCAGTGCAAGCATTGGCGGCTTGCAGCGAGTGACACAGCTAACCTGGCCAGTGAAACAAACACGTCCAGTGGAGGCTGATCTAAAAGTAAAATTTAAACTGGCTACTGATGTCCTCCTGCAGACAAATAGTGCAAAACAGTGAGATGGCTACTCTTCCCACTGTGCTCCCGTCCTTCAAAAGGGGTGGCATATTCTACAAAAAATTCTGCCATGTACATCTTGTCATTCTGAAATATATTAGTATGGTTATATTGGCTATCCTTAATTTAACTTTTTTTTTTTTTTTAACTTACTCCAAATGTCTCCAGTTTACTTTGAACAGAACAAAGAATATAATCTTTACCTTTAAATTATTAACATCTTTAAATCTGGGTCATATAGGTAACAGCGATTGCTATATAAGAATGTAGCAAGGCCAGGGGGCAGTTATACATATTCAAGATTCAAGAGTTTATTGTCATATGTACAGGAAACAGTCTGTTACACAGTACAATGAAATTCTTACTCTGCAAATCCTCCCAGCTAGAGTTGGTGCACTCGATCCCGGACTCAGACTCGAGTCCAATTATGAACGAACTCAGATTTGTCACGCAAACTGGTAAAGTTCTACTCTTAAACTTGACACGGACTCAGACGTTTTGGACTCTGAAATTTTTCTGAGTACAGTTGAGTCCGTGTCATGTATAACATGAAAAGAAAGATAAAAAAAATGAATACCATAAAATTAAGATAATAAGAAATGAATAAATGTCTCCATGAATGACCAGGGGGCTTTCTGTGTGTGCACACACTTGAAACGCACACACAGAAATCCACCCCATTGTGCGAATACTGAATTGAGTTCTCTTTAGCGGCTTATTACACTAGGATGGTCAAATAAATACACACACATCATGTCAAAATGGAAGTCTGGCTAAGTATTCATGCAATCACTGTCAGTTATGTCTTAAGTGAATGTAAACAGTTGGGGAATAAATCTGAGGTGTGTTAATACAGTATATTAGATCTGTGCATTAGGTCTTAAAGTGACAGCAATCTAATAAACCTTCTGCTATGTCATAAATGTTAACCAAACAACAAAAGACAAAGAGAAAATCACTCACTCACTCACTCACTCATTTGACTGAATAACTTCAGTAAATTTTATAAGAATCCCTGTATTGTAATATAGTGAAGTCTATTGTATTTTACATTTAATTGCTTTATTCAATTTCTGTAGTATTTCTTACTTGAATACTACTGATAGACCTACCTGAGAAAACAAATCGTTATTGTGAAATAAGATTGTAGTCATATCGCCCACCCCTAAACTTTAGCATTTGGTGATTATAGTCTTGAATTTCATGTAAAATGTGAATGTACTTCTTAATGTAGTAAATATCATAAACCCTGCTGATAGTGTTTTGTTTTTTCTTTTCATTTTAGGAATTAAAATGTTGTTAGCTTGTTGTTATGACATGCTGCTAAATGTAAATCTACTTTGTACTCTCTCTCTCAGCCTATATAACTGCCGGGGAGAAGCATCAAATAATTGAAATGTCATCTCAAACTGGTGGACACAATATAGTGTGATACAATAACAAAACAGGTTATTTTGTAGTTTCATATACTTCTAATATAATAAAAGTTCTACATATACCTCTGTATCCCTTTTTTTCATTGAAACCATGTAACTGTAATGTAAATGTGAAAACATTTGTTGATAGGAAACTAATTGAGGTGCTGATGACATGAAATAAAAATATTAAACGGTATTAAATGGCAATTGCAAGATGTAATATTGGTATTTTTTGTTACATTTAGGTTGCCATTGGATTGTGAAGGTTAAAAGGTTAAAAACAGCTCAGTGTTGAGTTTACAATTGCCATTTCAAATTTTATTTTTCAATTGAATTACTTTCTGGACTCTGCTGGACTGGACACGGACTCGGCTATTAAGGACTCGCACTTTTGGACTCGGACTCGGACTTGATTGTTTAAGGACTTGGTCTTGACTCAAACTCGACAAAGGTGGACTCAGACACAACACTACTCCCAGCAACCTCTGACACACAGGACATAAGGTAAACACAAAAACATAAATTACTAGTAGTGCAAAAAAAACAAAATAATAAACACACACATGTGCAAGAGAAAGTATATATATATGCATTGTAAACATGAGACAATGTGAAATACAGTGTGATAGTGTGCAATGTATAACATATGCAAAGGCCTGCAGAGGTAGGCTCAGTAGCAGTCCATGATGTTGTTTTCATGTAAATGAGTGTGTAGGGTAGGCAGGGTGGGGTAACTCTTGGCACCTCTCAAACGTTGGGCAAACTGTGTCTGCAGGGTTGGGGGGAAGGGTAGTGGATAAGAGTCGTTCACAAGCCTGATGGCCTGTGGGTAAAAACTGCTTTTCAGCCTTGTAGTTCTTGCTGTTGCAGTCCTGTATCGTCTGCCTGATGGTAGGAGTGTGAATTGACTGTGTTGGAGTGGCTATTGTCCTTGATGATGTTGTTGGCCCTCCTAAGGCTGTTCTCTTGATTTATTCACCAGGTGTGTAGTGTTGTGAGACCAGGTGAGATCCTCTTTGATGTGAACACTGAGGAATTTGAAAGTGCTCACTCTCTCCACCTCTATCTCTGTCACCTCATTACATGTTACTCATTTTGTTGGGTGTCCACTAATAATACCTGCTAGTCCAAAACAATGTAATCTGTGCTCAGGAAGCTCAGGAATCACTAAGTGACAGTAGATGGATATAGAAAGGAGAAGAGTCTGACAGAAAATTTGGCATGAGAGCTAAAGAGGCCAACGCAGTAGGCTGACAGTTTGAGGTAAGGCATGAGCCATGAACCTGCGGTAAGATAAATGGAGCACAAATAACTGTGTCCTCTTTCTGCAGTAGTATGCTACTTTGAATACACTGAAGCATGCTGCTATCAAATCTAGTTTCAAAACTTTTATCCCATTTAACTATAACTTATTCAGATTTTTGAAACATACTGTATTATTTTGTAAATAGGTGTTTAATTGTAACATGCAGTAAGAAACCAGGATATAAATGTGTATACTCAGCATATTGTTTATTTACGTAAATTCAATATTCATTTGAAAACAAAATCAAAAAGGTAATCCGTAAAAAAAAATTTGGGTTTAAACCAGAAAGTATACCAGAAACAGCAAGAAACACAAAACACAGAAAACAGAAATCAGAATGTATAAGAACAAAAACACGTCAGAATGTATACAATACAAATGTACAAAAAAAAACCCCAGATGGAGTTTCTGAGGTTGACTAGGACACAATTTATATTTTTGTAATCCAAATAATTTATTTTAGCCAAATTACATTTTGTTTTACATTTTGGACAGTCTTGTGAGAGCAGACTTTCTCGCGTCACACAGAACAATCTTTGTAACAAAGATGTCTGCAGATTTTGACATAGTGGACGACTTGCATTTTTTGTCCACTCTTGCGTCAACACAACACGCATGTGTCATGGTTCTCTTGTGAACACGTGTCAGAGATCTATGCAGAAGTGAAGATATTTTGTGAATAAAGACTTAAATTCAGGTTTGTTTGGTTTTTTTTTGTGCAAAAAAAGCATTCATATCACTTCAGAAAATTGGGATTAAACCACTGGAGTCACATGGATTACTTTTACAATGCCTTTATGAACTTTTTTGGAACGTTTTGGTTAATTGGACTGTAAATGGAGGGACATAAATCTCCCAGGTTTCATTAAAATGTCTTCATTTGAGTTGCGAAAATGAACGAATGCCTTATGGGTATAGAATGACATAAGGGTGAGTAATTGATGGCATAATTTTCATTTTTTGGGTGAACTATCCCTTTAGTCCTTAAATCCTTAAATCAGAACATTAAAATTAGCCACCTTTCATTGTATAGAAAATGCAGACCCATAAAGTGTATTATCCCCCTTTGATCTTAAATGCAATACCATGTAGCATAAGGGAAGAGGCAATTAAAAAATAAATTCATCCATTCATCTTCTGTAAATGCTTTATCCTGGTTAGAATCATGATGGATCTGGAGCCAATCCCAGGAACAGTAAGCACAAGGCAGGAAAACACCCTGGATGGGATGCCAGTCCATTGCTGGGCACCATGTGCACACACAATCACACACTCATTCACACCTATGGGCAATTTTAAGTATCCAATACACATAATGGCATGTTTTTGCGAGCTGGGAGGAAACTGCAGAATCCAGAGGAAACCACATAGAAATGGGGAAAACTTCCAAAACCCTACACAGAAACCCAAGCTCAGAATCATTAAGAGATTGACAATATGCCAAATATTGTGTGGAACTAGTGTTATACAAAGTAATGTTATACAAAGGTTGAAGGCATAAATATCATGCAGTATTCCAAACACTGAATACATAATTTGCACTGATGAGTGATGACTATAAAAAGGCTCTGGTCTATGTGAAGCTCTTTTTAATGGCTTTCGGAGCTGCCTCATTCTTTCTAAAGCAGAAGCTGCAACCAGATAGCAAAGGAACAAGCAATAGCAAACAGGTAAAGAGGAATTCTACTGACTGCTATCTGAAAAGACAACTTTTACTATCTAAAAGACTTCCTGAGGGTTTATAAAAATAGCTGCTAGGCTTGTGCAGCTCAAGTAAACATTCCCTATCTAGTTAGGCAATAACAAAGTTCATTCACTTCTTCAGGTGTGTAACTAATGTACTTTTAAATAAATAAAGTGAGTGCTGATCAATGGAGAGGCTGTGAGACTATGTAAATAGTATGTGCAGATTAATTAATTCAAAATTGACCATCATTATATGAACAAATCGAAAATGGCTTACACCATACAGTCTCCTCCGAATGTACTAGAACAGAAAGGCCGACTGAAACCATCTGAAATGCTGCATCTGAAATTGATTGCTTAAAATGTTATTTTTACTGTATGCCAAGATATTTTATTTATTAGGCATAAGTGATGTGACAAAAGTTAACACTCTGGGAACCAAAGCTCAACCCCAAGGCAGTGAGTGTGAGTTATTCATTAGACATAACAGCAGAGTATTTTTAATATTTAATATTTTAAAAAAATTATTACTTCTCCTTTAATTGACTGGTGAAGAGGTAGATCTTTGGTTTTCATTTGAAGACAGTCAGTGACTGAGCTATAGAAGGTAATTCTAACACCTGGGTGCCAGTACAGAGAAGAGTCTTGAAGTATGTCTTCCTTGAACTTTGAGGGATGGTGTGATAAGTGCCTGCATATAAGCATTAATACTTTAATTTGCATGTGGGAAGCTACAGGAAGCCACAGTGATGTGGGTGAATTGAGGACATTGAAGACAAGCCATGCAGCTGCACTTTGGATCACTTGCAACGGTCAGATGGTATGCATGGGAAGACCTGCTAGGAGTGAGTTCCAATAGTGCAATCTCGAGATGACAACAGACCGAACAAGCATCTGAGTGGCCTCCATAAACAGAAATGGCTGGATCTTCCCATTGGGTGATGGAGCAGACCATCCCTGCTTGCTAATCGGCACTGGCATTTACTCACACATACACACCCACCCCAAATTTTCATACTTTCCCCAGCCGTTATCAGAGATGCGGGTGCACATGCTGATCTCGTTGCGCTTGGACTAATCACTTTCATATTACATTTCCGACTCTGATTACATGCATCACACATTTTCACACATTGTTGAATGGTTATTTGTGTTACCTGTGTGGTATTTTGTCTAGTCTAGTCAGTCTTTCGGATACCGGAAGCTGCGTCGGCGGCCAAACAGAGCGCTGGTAGGCGGCAGGCATTTATCCCATCAGCTCTGCACTGCGCCGGTGCAGTGCTGCCAAAAGCTGGTGAAACCATGTTTATGTGTGATGGGGTGATTTTATAATAAGCCAGAGAGTGGACTAGCAGCGGCAAAACTGGCTCTACAGTACCTCAATGTACACTGTGGAGGGTAATGATCTCAACCACCTCGAGGTAATGTAATGCACACCACACCCAAGCCAGCAGATAATGCTGCTGGACTGGACGTGAACAAGACAAGAGAGCTAAGGTGTTACCACTGTCAGCAGCCTGGACACAAAGCCCCTGTGTGCCTCATGAGGAAATCAAAGATGACTGTTATGTCCACAGAGAGAAGAATGAATGTACTGACAAGGTAATTAAACCTCTAACCTGTCTCAATGTGACTGGTGATGGACAATGTTTGAATGCTTTGTTGGACACTGAGAGTTCTATTTCATTGTTGAAATCATACTGGGCTACAGATGTAGGCTATGCCAATGCTATTGCTATTCAATGGGGATGTAAAACATTATCCCTGTGCAGAAGCGACTGTTTGTGTGCAAGACCAAAGTTACTTGTTGAATGTTGCTGTAGTTGATAACTTGCCAGCCGATATGATGTTGGGAAAAGACGCACCAGTGCTGTATGAACTAATTCCCTCAACCATGGACTTTCATACTGATTCCACCTGTGCAAATGTTGGTCTGTCATGCCCTGTTATTACGCGGGCCCAAGGTCGGGTGGGACTACAGCCTCTGCCAGACTTGCATAATAGTCTGCTGCAAGGCAGGTCTAAAGGCCATAGAAAAACATGCAGACAGTGGCAAGTGGCAAAATATATGGGTGCCCCAGTCCCTGAGGTCTCTGTGGAAGACCTTTGAAGTTAGTGACTGGCAAGTCCCGGATGACATTGGTAAATTGCAGAGAGTTGATACTTCTTTACAATCTTTGTTTAATACAGTAGAAATGAAATGTGAGTTGAATGATTCACATTCAACTCACATTTCATTTCTGCTATTTCTGCTATCTGCTATTTGCTATTTATTTCTGCTATATAATGAACATTATGTTGTTGAGAATGGTGTATTGTATGTACAGAATAACAATATGAACCGATATTATGGTCAGGGCACCTTCACATCCTCTACCTGTCATTTCTGAGCCCTTTCGCCGCATTGCCATGGACATTGTGAAGCCATTGGAGCAGAGCAGCAAGGGGCATCAGTACATCTTGGTGATCTGTGATTATGCCACTGGATACCCTGAGGCATTTCCAACACGAACCATCAAGACAGCTAAGATCATCCATGCCCTCATTCAGCTATTCTCCTGGGTAGGCATCTTTGATGAGATACTTACCGATCAGGGGACAAACTTCACGTCACGATTGATGTGGCAGCTCCATGGTCAACTGGGTATTACTGCCATAAAGACAGATGTATGGCCTGGTGGAGATATGTGACCAAACCCTCAAGAGCATGCGCCGTAAGTTTGTCACAGACATAGGACAAGACTGGGACAAGTGGTTGCCATTTGTCCTGTTTGCATACAGAAAAGTACCACAAGCTTCAACTGGGTTTTCTTGCTTTGAGCTGCTGTATGAATGGCAAGTATAAGGCCCACTAGACCTTCTGAGGAAAGGCTGGGAGGCTCCTGTGTCCAGACCAACAGACAAAAGCTCATCAGATACATCCTGGAGATGAGAGACAGGTTAGAACATTACCGGGAGGGAGCCAGAGCCAACTTGTTGCAAGCTCAACAGGTGGTATGCTCAGCACGCCAGACTATGAGAGTTGCTTCCATCTTCATCAAACAAGTTGCTAGCAAAGTATCAAGGACCTTACACCATCACCCGCAAAATGGGACCAGTCACCTATGAACTTCCCCATCCGGACAAAGGTAAAGAGAGACAAACTTGCCATGTTAACTTGTTAAAAGAGTGGAAAGAACCACCAAGTAAAGGGGAACAAATCTCTTATG
Source organism: Ictalurus furcatus (assembly GCF_023375685.1). Taxonomy (NCBI): domain Eukaryota; kingdom Metazoa; phylum Chordata; class Actinopteri; order Siluriformes; family Ictaluridae; genus Ictalurus; species Ictalurus furcatus. The sequence goes on along the minus strand of NC_071263.1, from coordinate 8,495,378 downwards.
GTGAGAAAAGTGGAAGTCGAGGACAAGGAACCTGAGGAAAGGCTACAGCAAGAAACATCTACAGTTGAGCTGGATCAACTAGCAGAACCACAAAAGACCGAACTGCAACAGCTACTCACCATGTTCCCTGCTCTGTTCTGTTATAGGCCTGGGCAGACAAACCTACTCCAACACACCATCCAGCTTACTGACACAACCCTCTCGACAACGACCATACAGAGTGCTCGAACAACTGCTGGGTCCCTTGAAAGAAGAGTGTATGACGATACTATAGCTGGGAGTGATTGAACCCTCAATGAGTGAGTGGAGCAGCCCCATTGTCATTGTCCCCAGGAAAAACAACACCTTAAAGGTTTGTATTGACTTCAGAAAGCTCAATGCCCAGTTGAAGTTTGATGCCTACCGATGCCAAGAATTGATGACCTGCTGGAGAAAATTGGTCAGGCCCAGTTTATCACCACTCTGGACCTGTGCAAGGGATACTGGCCCCTCAATCCCGCCTCAAGACCTTACACTGCATTTAGGACCCCTTTGGACCTGTACCAATTCACGATCCTTCCCTTTGGTCTGCATTGGGCACCAACCACATTCTAATGGCTGACGGATCAAGTGCTCCAGAGATGCGAGGCATGGTCTGCTGTCTATCTGGATTATGTTGTTATCCACAGCAACCTTTGGACAGACCACTCGAACACCTATGGCAGAGGGCAGGATTGACGTTAAATGTAGCAAAATGCAATGGCAAACTTCGACCACAAGTCGATAAAGTAGAAGCGATTCGAAGAAACCCAAGGCCAACAACAAAGAAGGAGGTGAGATCCTTCCTGGGACTCATGGGATGGTACCGGAGGTTCATACCCAACTTTGCCTCAATCACCACACCTTTAACCAATTTGCTGGTGAAGAACGTAAAGAAGCCAATCAGCTGAACTGAGGACTGTGAGACCGCGTTGAAGGGCTTGAAAGAAAAGATCTGTTCCAGTCCAGTCTTGCAAAGTCCTCACTTCAACCAGCATTTCTTGGTCCAGGTAGACACTTCAGCAACAGGGATTGGAGCTGTCCTGGCCCATGTTGCTCCAGGAGAAGAGAAACCAGTGGTGTTCCTGAGTCGAAAGCTGTTGTCCAGGGTTTAAAAAAGTGTGTCTGGCAATCAAGTGGACCCTTTACAGTCTACGATACAACCTGATAGGGAGGGAGTTTGACCTCCAGATGGACCACAGAGTACTACCATGGATTAACACCATGAATGATCACAACGCCATGGTGACCCAACGGTACCTCACACTCCAGCCCTTCCAACACAAAATTCGGCACATTCTGGGCAGAAGGAACCATATTGCCGACTACCTGTCTTGGTACCCGGACAGTGCGCGGCCTGGAGAGGGGGGAGGTGATGGAGCAGACCATCCCTTTTGCTAATCAGCACAGGCATTTACTCACACATACACTCCCATGCCAAGTTTCATACATTCCCCTGCCATTATACGCTATCGGAGATGCGGGTGCACATGCTATCAAAGAATTAACATTGGTTAACGATGTTGGAAGAGGTAGTTCTTCTGTAAGCCCACTGATCTAGATATTGGGATAACAATATATATATATATATATATATATACATATATATATATATATGTGTGTGTGTGTGCAAATAACGGATTTTCTGTACATCATTGTATGTACATGTTACCTAGGTGTCATGATACGAAATTGAGACGGATACAAGAGCAGATTTTTAAACATTTAATAACAAACAAACAAAATACAAAAGACTCTAGATACAAAAGACAACTAGGATACAAAACAGTGTGGCAAAGACAAAACACAGCAGCAGAGACAAAAGTATAGTACAACGACATGAGACAAAGAAGCAGTGCAAACAGTGGCTATATATAAGAGTGCTCGTTAACCAGGAAGTGAATTCAGGTGCAGGTGGTCATGTGACTGATGAGTATGCTGCAGCGGCTGCTGGGAACTGGACTCCAGATTTCCTTTCCTGATACATGACACTAGGTGTGGTACACTCCAAAAGGTGAGGAGTTATAGGCTATAAAAGAGAGCCCCAGGCACCAGTATGGTGTCTCTTGGTAGGCCAGACGAGTGAGTGTGCAGTTGTGGTGCCACGAACATGTTAAGTATTCTGTAGATATTGCTTGTAGTTTTTCCTCTAATTTTGGGTATTTTCCTTTGATTGTTTTGTCACTTTGTTTCACTTTTTTCCCTCCTTTGTCATCACCATCCCATCTTTTTGCTATTGTAAATACCCTGCCTAATCACTGGATTTTTTCAGCTCTGCACCTGTAAATAAATAACACTTTGCACCTAAGTGTTATTACGAGCTGGGCTATCATTTGTTTTGTTTCAATTTTGTTTTGTTTTTTCCACGTCTCACAGTGGTTTTATCCCCCACTGAATCACATGTTCCAACCTCCATGACCAAGTCAGGTTAGCAATGTAAGAACAGAAGAACAATTGATTGTTCAGAACTACTCCAAAGTTGCCTATGTTGACAGATGATGTGATCTGAAAGTTGTCGAGGGATATCACAATATTGTGATATGAGGGTGCATACAGCAGGGATATACAGCAGTTCAGTCTTGCTAGGATTTAGTTTCAGCTGATGATCTGCCATCCCTGAGGCATGGCGTGCCATGGAATGCTGTGATTCTACATGAATATAAAGTGTCTCAGGTAGGAAAGGAGAGGATGAGTTAGGTGCTATCAGCATAGCTGAGATATGAGAAACCATGTGAGGATAATACCTCACTGAGAGAACTGGTATAGAGGGCCAAGCAATGAGCTTTGTGGGGCACACCTTTGTGGAGTGTCTGTGGATTCCCTTCATGTTACCTGATATACTGTCTCTCCAGCAAGAAGCAAATCACTGCCAAGCTGGGCCACAAATTTCAAACACTCCTGAGGACGGATAGGAGAGTATTGTGATTGGTTGCTGAAAGGTCAAGTAGTATGACGACCAATGAAGCTTCTGAGTTATAGCCACAAGTGTGTGTGCCACTTTGAAGCCAGACTAGTAAAGATCTTAGAAAGCATTCTTGATAAGATATAGAGACTAGGCTTTTAGAAAGAAAAGAGAGATGATACTGGTCAGTAGTTGCTGATGAAGTATCTAGTGTGGGCTTTTTAAGGATGGGTATAACCCTTTCTGTCTTGAAGTCCTTTACTGTGGAAGTAATAAAGGGAGGTGGGGGAAGGGGAGTCCAGTGGCCAGGTGCTAGGATTGCTGGACATATGAATCTGCAGGAACTCTTCTGTAGAAAATGAAGAAAGAGGTGTTAAGGATATAGGAGGGAAGAGGGATTGTGTATTGTACGAATAGGGGTAGGTCCAAAAGGTTGGTAAATTTTGTGAATCTTCTCATCAAAAAAGCTGGCAAAGTTGTCAGTAGTCAGGGAGGAGGGTGAAGAAGGATGGAGAGGATGAAAAATTTAAGAAAAATGCTATGGAGCTTACATGGATCAAGATGCACCTTTTTCCAGGTTTCCTTGTTTAATGATGTCTTAACACCAGTGCCATCAAAGGAGAATTTTGATTTTTTTAAAAAAGGGAAGCAATATGTGATGAGATCAGCATCAAGTTGTGATTTCCTAAAATTTTTCTCAGCTACTCTTAATTCTTGCTGATTGCTGTGTAGAACATCTGTCAGCCAATGAGCATGGCAAGAAGCCTCAGTGTTGTCACAATTAAATTGGCAATAAAGCTCCAGTATAATTCAAAATATTACATAAATAAAGAGGAAAGGAAAGGACATTGTACAGTATGGGCTCATCATATGGGATATTGAAGAGTATATTTACATAGTATTAACTGATGCATCCCTCCTGTACAACTGCACAGATGAAAAAAAAAAAAGTATTTTGCCATTATAATATCCATCCATCCATCTTCTATACTGCTTATCCTACTGGGTCATGGGGAACCTGGAGCCTATCCCAGGGAGCATCAGGCACAAGCCGGGGTACAGCATGGACGAGGTGCCAATTCATCGCAGGGCACAACCACATATACATTCACATACTATGGACACTTTGGACAGATCAATCAGCCTACCATGCAGGTCTTTGGACTGGGGGAGGAAACCAGAATACCCAGGGAAAACCCTACAGCACTGGGAGAACATGCAAGCTCCACACACAAAGGGCACTGGTGGGAATTGAACCCAAAACCTTGGGGTTGTGAGGCGAATGTACTAACCACTAAGCCACTATGCACCCACGATTATAACATGCCAAAAGCTATTTTTAGCAAAAACCCTACTTCACATGTATGGCAATGTTTATAGAGAAGTCACAATAAGGCTTATACCTGGCTACCATGCACAGGCAAATAGTCAAAGGACTATCCAGTAGCTTTAGTGGTTTTTATTAACTCATTGCAACCACTACCAAGGCAAGTGGGCTCATTTCCATCCATAAGCTGAATACACCCAAAACACATTATAGTATTCTAGAGGCCTCACCCACTTTGTCTACTTTCTAAGTTATTAGCCTTTACTGTCCCTGTGAAATCCTGCACAAACTATAATGCTGGCTGTGCAAATGATACAGGAATGGTGAGCACATATGGAAAATGGATCACATACATATATAGCAAGGGCGAAACAGACAAATGCTGCTGACAGATAAGCTCCAAAATGGAAATGTAAGATCCATGTCCTTAGAAGATAACAATAATTAACAATAATAATTAATAGACTGACCTAGCAACATATCATTTGGCTTTAACTGAATCATACAGAATCTTATCATGAAGTAGATGGAGTGCCTGCATACACCATTGCCATAATAATGAATTCTTGACACTAAAGGAGCTGCATTACTATTTGGTGGACTAGGAGGTTCTATGAATTTTCCAAAATAGAAACACAAAGGTGTTTAAATCAGCGACCAGGATAAAGCAGTTACTGAAAGGTAATGAATGAATAAAGCCCAGACTGTACCAGATGCAGTAAATGTGTCTCACCACGCACACGTACTCACACACACACAATCACCACACTGTCTCATAAGGTTCATAACCAACTGCTCATTCCTCCCAGCATGACAGTAAAAAAAATACCCACTCCCACAACTTTTTTTTGTTAGGTCCCATGGAATCCAAGATCCAATGCACACCTCTAGGGTGAAGTCTTGCCATATATTCAGCTTGCAATACCAACCTTCCTTTTGCGAGTGTCTTGTTACTGTTCTACACTTCCCTAGACAATACATATGCCAAATTAGCTTCTCCTTGCTTACCTTGGCCTCTGAGGTGAGTTCCAAGTAACATAGCCGATTGCCAAGTCCCTCAGCAGACAGACAGAACTTGCGATTCTCCTTCTGAATGCTGGCCACACATTGCAACACCACCTCATCATCCTATTGGGAGAATATACACAAATGTGTGGATGAAAACAATTCATAATCTCAGACAAGGGATAAGCATAAAATGGTGTTGTAAGAGTTAAAGGGTAGTAAACCAATTAATGTCCATGGCTTGATGTTTGCTAAGGCAAATCCACATTTTCTGGAAATAGCAGAACTTTTTCTGAATTTCTATATAGACATGTAAAGATGTTCATTACAAAGATGGAGTGGTGGAGTTAGCTGGTATCATTTTGATTAATAATTTTGTTGCTACTTATAAATATGTGTGTTACAGTAGTTGATGAATATACACAATATGTTTTTTCATAACTAACAAGATTGTTAAGATTATAAGCTTAGATAATCTGTGTCCACACTGCTTTATACCAGCCGCAAACAACAGGCTAGGTGTCTTGTTCAGTGACCAAAGTCTTCCATGGCAAAAGTGAAAAGATGTAGAAATACTGTACTGTCTCTGTGAGGGAAGCAGAATGTGCTGATATGGCTTCACAGAGGAGGAAAGTGGTGCAATACAATAGCTAACTGCACAATTTTAATCAGGAGCTGTTCTGCAGAAACCAGAGTGCAGCATTTTGGAAAGTTAAGCATTTTACAGATGGGACAATCCCCATCTCAACAGTTAGCTTGGGACTTTGACCCTAAAGCTTTAAAAGTGAGACATAAAAGGGACAAAAACACTGTGGCCAATAAAACTATAAAACTCACCAAGCTCACCATGGCTGTCAAGAATGTACATGCAAAAAACAAAATTCTTAAAGGTTTTAGCACTGTAATAGCTAACTAAGCACTTAGCTCAGGTCTCTAAATAATGTCTCTCCACACACTACTGACCTGATTATGACAGTCATAAATAAATAAAGCAGTGGATATCAGGATGGGCCATTTCTAACTGTTCATTACTGTGTCGGGTCATTAAGACGTTTGCCCATTAAAAATCTGTAGTTATATAAAATATATTATTTTAATATTTATCATGTAGTCTAAGTGTATATGTATTCCGCCCAGGTGAGGGGAACTTTGATCCAATGAATGGGGATGAAAGGTTTTTAAAAAAGTTAAAAAATAAAATAAATTACTAAACAGGTTAAACTTATGGTTAGCTTAAACTACATAAAGGTGTTTTTTTTATTATTTGTTTTGTTTTGCTTTTGCTTTTTTTTTTAGAATAAATCCTTTTGGGGAATCTTCTGGATTAACCCTGTTCCCTGAGAAGGGAACAAGATGTTGCATGAGCTACACACTGTGGGAAGCAACCTCTCATGTGATCGTTATCTGAAGTGTGTTTGAAATCACGCCTATTTATAGGCCTGCCATGGTCAGGTGATGTGGCAATTACGTGCATCGGGTGACTACACTGTAAAACATGACAGCCCCATTAAGTTATGAGAAAATATTTCTTCTCTGTAACTCCAACTGTCATGACAAGTTTTGGAAATTGAACTTAAGTTTATAAGTTTTCACAAATTAAACTTAAAGTAATCCATTGTCTTGAATTGTAAAACTTCTAAAACGTAACCTTTTGAGTTGAAACAACGGTTATTTTAATTTGAGTTTACTAACGTTTTTAAGGCAGCAAGTGAATTTCATTTCTAAGTTTAACCACCTGAAATGTTTTAGTGTATAAAAACGGCACCTGTGAACTGCGCCATCAGCCTCTATTTTCTGAAGAGAAGACGCAATTCACAGGCATGCCCCAGTATGGCAAAGCTACACAACATCTTGTTCCCTTCTCAGGGAACAGGGTTACATGCGTAACCCAGACGATCCCTTTCAGGGAATTCAATGTTGCGTGAGCTTCACACTGTGGGAACGAGAATACCCACTCCATCATACTGAGGGTATGGCCTGTTCAAAAAGATCCGTACCTGAGGGTCACTGAAAGACACTCAAGCCCGGGGTGGAATGCATGTCCAAACTGTAATATCAAATGAATGTGTGCCGCATAGACCACCCCACTGCAGCACACACATCAATGTCAAGGAGTTGAGGAAATAGATTCAAAGACAGTAAAATAGCACTCTAATCCTGTTGCATAATTTTGTTATTGTTAAATATATTCCATTAAGTGAGTACGCTGGGGAATGGAGTATAAACCTGTTATGCGCCATCTACATGCATTATGGCTACTTCCTGGGTGAACCTACAAGAGGTGTCACTTTGGATATAAGCAGCATCATAGATTTCACTGGATACTACAGACTGAATGTTGCTTCATTGAACCCCAAGCTGTGATGATTTTGAGCTCCCTTTTTTTAACATCAATAAAGAACAGTATCAGAATTTCAATCAATTTCTATCCTTAACAATGAACTGTATCAGCACTGTGAGTGATTTTCATCTTCAATTAAAAAAAAACAGTCTCAGCACTATTTATGAATGCTGTCTGTTGTTGTCTGGCAGAGTGCACTATTAGGATATGTTATGAACCCCTACGATGACTTTGATATGTGGCCTCCAATAGGAAACCACCCTGGCAGTCCAGGACCTAAATGACTAGAATGGGTTTAAGTGTAAACCTGGTTGTACAACTAAGTGAAGGACCACTTGAGTTGCTTGGGTTGATAGCAGTAGATGGGTAGTGACATAGCAGGGACATTTTGTGTTAATGACAATAGCAAGGTAGAGACATCTTATAGGCTACCCACATGCAATCATGGACAAAAGGTGACATTTAAGTATTTATAGAATAAGCAGTGCATTTGAAAAGTCATAATAATTCCATAAAGTATGTCTTGCTGATTTTTACTGCAAAGTTCTCAGCAGTAAGAATTCGGTGACCTAACACTTTAAACAGGGATTCTTAGGACAGCAGCAGAGACCATCTGGTTCAAGTATTTGATTCAACCCACTGCCTAGGGGAATTATGGCCTCTGGTGACTGATTAAGTTTGATCTTGACCATGGATGTAATAATTCAGTCTTATTCTTCATTAAACCATGGATAGTAGTGGATCCCTCTACTCAATTGTTGATTGGCAGTTGACCTTATCATCACAGAAAAATATCAGGAAAACCATCAAGGAAA